>NC_060138.1:120769098-121059098 GCF_021461385.2 Schistocerca piceifrons
GTAGGCCAAAAGCAATGAACAAGATCTTGTTCTGCCCATCTATTTCAACGTCGTTGGGTGTAAAGCGTCATGTACAGGCGTCGCTGTAACAGTTCCTGGCCTGTCCGTTTTGTGGACTTCCTAGGGCTCCGTGTGAACGCATATCGTATACGCTCGACATTTTCATCAGACGTGCCTGGCCGTCTATTTGCATGTGCAACCATCTTCCAAGAATTTGTATGCCATTCATAAATCTGCTTGTGCAGAGGCGGCTTCTAGCAGACTCGACGGCGGAATGCACTTTGCACTTCAACAATGGAATGACTTCGCGCAAATTTCTGCACACAAAATGATTTCTTTTGTGGCGTAGTCGTCCTGTTGCTGTAAACAGCAGCACAGCTGTCTCAAAACTTTGAACCTTACTCTATCAATTGACAAGCGCAATGTGTTTCTTTTATAGATTTGTCTGTAATAAACAATCGAAATCTGTTTTTTCGTTTTGATTCATCTGGTGTAGCAAATTAACCGCTCTACTTCTCGTGAGCAAACTAAGAACAAATTGCATGAAAGTACTGAATATTTTTGTCTCCGCAGACGAGCATGGGGCGATAGAGTACGTATCTCGTGTGTACATATAACAGGCATTGACTATGGCTGTTTTAATTATGGAACAGCACATGCCCGCTACCTCGACACACTTGTGCTCGATGAACGCATCGGGCTATGAAGCTGCCTGACAGGCTAGTCCAGTTGTGAATCTGGGCGAAGTTTGGTGACTACGCTACCGATATTATGTGTCTCCACATGGCTAAGGCCAGTATTACACTATCAAATTTCTTTGTCAAAGATTTGATCAAATATTCGTCTTTGACGTGGCGCTAAAAAGGGGTATTGCACTGTCATCATATTTTTAGTCAAAGTTCAAGATGACTGACAACAATAACAACTTGTTATTAACCGCAGCAGTTGCATGTACCACAATTGCACTGTGTGCACATGTGGAAGAGAAGCGGGGGAAAAGCAGGAAACTGTACTGGGTGAACCCGTGGGTTTTACGACGAGACGATAAAAAGCATTCAACAAAACATGTTACGTGAACTTGTAGTGGTGGACGTCAAGGCGTACGTAAATTACTTAAGAATGGATGAGCATACATTTCAGTATGTGCCCAGTGAAGTGTATCCTCATATCTCGAAGCACAATACTCACTTAAGAACTGCTATATCTGCAGAAGAGAGGCTCACTGTAACACTCAGATTCCTTGCTACAGGAGAGAGTTACTCCAGCTTACAGTACAGCACTCGAATACTACAGTGCACATTAACGAAAATAATACCTGAAACGTGTGCAGTAATTTATAAAGCACTAAAGGACCTATGTCTGAAGGTAAATAAATGTTCAATACACTTCAGGTGCATTAAGAACTATTTCTATTTTATAAACAAATCAATGATATTTTGTGTCCGAAAACTACAAAATTAATAGAAACGTATGAAGCTGATGAGGCGTTTTACAATGTGAGGCATCCTGAGTAGAAAAACAGTTTAAGAAGATTAGTGAGCTTCAAGTAAGTTATTAAATTGAATCCTCCTCTTCTATACCATCTTGCTGGAAGGCAGCCTCGATATATTCAGACGTGATCGGTTGTGGATGTCGAGATGTCGCATGCAGCAAATCCACCTGTCTGCTGCCGTGCAACCAGGCCGTATCTCACGGCTAATGACCTCCGCAATATTTTTATAACTCTCCAATCTTCTTAATCTATTTTTGTATTCAGGGTGCCTCACGTTGTAAAGCGCCTCATCAGCTTCATACATCTGTATTAATTTTGTAGTTGACGTACACACCAATTGTATTTACCGGCCATGTTTAGCAGCACACTACAGATGACAACGCTGCAGCGATACTAGCGCTCCATGTGGTAACATGTCACACTGTAGTGAACAGAAGACAAGCGACTTCTATGATCAAATCTACAGCGAGGCCCTAGATTTGATCAAATTTCTTGGCGACAGACGAGATTTGACAAAGTGCCCTATTACTCCATCAAACTTCTTTGACATAGATATTTGACATATCAACTTTGACAAAGAAATTTGATATTGTAATACCGGCCTAAACGAGCCCTGAAAGTAGTGCGTTGCCGCTGTCGTCGGTATTTAGCCTAGTCGAGCGTGTAAACAGTGAGCGGATATTCAGAAGTGGCCTACATGCGACGGAGCCTTTCGGTATTCGCGTTGAAGGATTCGTCATGGGGCTGGCCGGGTATGTCAGAATTGAAGGCAATCAGCCGTAGATGAAGTAATTTGTCGCCTTTTCTACATTAGAGGATCAAAGTGATTTTAAACCTGACTGAGTAAAAAAAAATTTAATTTTTGAAGGTATGCTTTCTTCAACTTTAGCGGTGCTCTTTGACGTTACATATTTTGTATTATTGTTTAACGTTCAGCCGACGATTTTCATGACAATGTGCCACATTTAAATTATGACCGAAGTCCTCAAGGTGATGCAAAGGAATATCAGGAGAAATTGGATGACGACGATTTTAGAAAGCTAAATTAGTGTGTAGACTCCAGAAATCACTTACCATAAAATAAAGTTATAAAGCCTTTGTCTGCCGGCAAGAAAGTCCATTTACACATGAATTAAATGCATCTCGCGATGTAAGGTGGTAGGATATTTAAGATTTGAACCTCCCTTGATTAGTGATGTGGCATCAGTGCTCCTCGCGTGAACAGCAACGTGACTGCTGTGTAACTGCCACGTGACTGCCTGGGAAGGAGAATAATGTCTGTGTACTGCGACTTTCATTGACACTTTTCCGTGTTTGGTGAAGAACAGTGGCTGATACCGGTGACTTCACTTTGGAGGAACACGTGGTGACGAGTTTGTGGTTCCTTGAATGGTTTGGCACGGAGCCACCAAGCCATCAGACTGATAACGTGAGAGATGAAAGATTTACGCCTGCGAAGTCTTTTTGCTGATGTTAGTTGTAATTATTCCATATGAACACAACGCCCGATATCCGAAGGGAAACAAGTGCTGAAATAGTGCGTCAGTGAAGCCTTCAACGTGGAAGTCAACCAGAACGTGTGTTGCTACAACAACTTGACACATGAAAATAGACTTAGGCGTGTATGCATTCGCTCAGTGGCCGTCAGTGATCTAACGTACAGTAACTTAAACTGCTGGAGGCGTATCAATCTGTGCAGGGATAATGGCGTTGCACATACGGACTTTTCAGACACACAAATGTGTAATCGAAGTTTCAGTGAAATAATTGCACGTCGACACATACGGTCTGCCTACTACGCTAATTTCGTTGGCATGAACATAACTTTTTCAGTACTAATTAAAATAAATTTATGTTTATTTGTGCAATCTTCCTTCCCTTAACTGTAAAATGTTCGAAGAGCATTTAAACGCTTGGTGAAAGGAGGACTCTCACAAGGACTTTCAAAATACGGGTATTTGCCTCCTCATTATGAAGCACCTATTTTAGTTGTATCTGAGAGAAAAAGTTAAAATATCCCAAAAAGGAACGTTCCTCGCTTCATTTAGACCAGTTATAATTATATGATGTGAAGTCGGATGTTCGTTCGTCAAACACGATTAAGTAGCGATCGTCCGGTGCGGCTGTTGGGCGTGTTGAAACATTCTCTCTGGTGCATCGACCTCAGAAACCCAGATTCTTACGTAATTTCTGGTATTCTATGACCTTTGTGTCTTACATCGATTATCGTCCCGCGTTCTAAGTAGGTTAACGTACTGCTAAGTTCACTAAATATCTTTGTTTAATAGATCCCTCAGATGTATCTACATTCGAAACATATGCCGCAACATTCGGGCGTTATCTTTCAAGTGGGACACTCCTTCCCGTGGCTTGTCATGCTCCGAAGTGTTTCCGTAGACGCTTGCAGTCAATACAAAGATAGCTCCTGTTGTTAAGTTTTTGCCAGCCAGGGATAGCAATAGAGGTGAAACCATTGTATTTATATTGTGCCAAAACATGCGACAAGTTTCGCTAGTGAGTAACTGTAACTTATAAGTAGATTCGGCGAACAGTAAGTACAAACAAGTTTTTGCCTAAATTGAGTGGTCATGCTTCTACATGACCCTGTTATTTAGAATGAAGGTGTTAATTTGGATGGTCAGTCGAAACTAATAAGTAGCCGAAAGGGATGAGAATGTCCGCACTATTCATTATAAGTAAGTGTTGTAGTAAAACACTGATACAGCAGGGTCGGTGGATCGATGTTCCGAAGGTGGGTCAAAGCGTTGCCGGATAACGTGATCTGAGAGACGGTGAAAGCCCTTGTGTCCTGCCGGCGTGTCGGGAACGGTCAAGGTGACGCTGCAGCTGAGCTACCGCATTGCACAGTCAGCCTACATTATGACGCTGCCGGTTGCGTAATAGCTCTTGCCAACCCGTTATACCTTGTTTTTTTCCAATACTGTCCGTGAAATCGGCCAAAAGTACTTCATACCATTAACATAGCCATGTAGCAGAAGGTGTGATCGTATCAGTTTTTGTATATTCTTATTTTTTCTGTTGTGGTAATGTACTAAACAAAAGCCAAGGCTGTAAATATTGCACTACGAGGTTCTGAGGGCAAGGACGCTTTTTTTCTGCTAATTCGAGATTGACAAGGATGTTCAAAGTGATCGACCGTAGACTTGATGAGATAACCACTCCGATACTGGGCTAAAGTACCGTACGAAACAACGGTAAAGTTAAATACTGATTACGGATGGGGATTTGTACTAATCCTGAATACTTACCCAGTCTCGTAACACCCCCTTGCGCTGTGAGAAGCCCTGTATAACAGTGAGATTCTGCACAAATTGAGACAAGTCCATAACTTAGCTTTTAGCGTAAGAAAATAGTTGAGAAATAGTGAGCATTTTAAACGAGTGACACTACCCGCATCCGTCGGCTAGTCTTTTGCTGCTCACGATCATTAGTGGACACACTAGATATGCAAGCCCATAAATATATTTTTTGAAAACTTCCTTCAGCCGCAGAGCCCCTAGTTTGTCTGTGAAAGTCCATGTTCATGAGTCGCTTTAGTGGAATGCGTTGAGCAGAGTATAGACGTAGTGTGTTAAGCTTTCTAATTTAACCTTTGTGGAACATTTTTGTTGCAACTTCATGGATCATACAAGGTATTTCAACAATGTACAGCGTGCAGTTCATAGTTAACAGCCGCCGGAATTGGTTACGTTTGAAAATGGAGAAAACAGTGTTTCCTGTTGTTATTAAGCATTTTCTTTTGATGAGTTGGACTGTTGCACAAATCATATCAGAACTGGATGAAGTTCACACGGACTCAGCACCATCATTTAAGACCATTTACTTTGGGATTGACGAATTTAAACGTGGTCGGACAAGCACCGCAGACAAAGTTCGCCCCCCCCCCCCCCCCAGGGGGTCCACAACTCTTTTTGTGGACACGTGCGTAGCGAGCACGGGACCCCGAGCTAATGTGGCCCTCCTTCCTTTCCGGGCTGCATACCTTCCCTTCCCTTTCCGCATCCCTCCCCGTCCCCCATCTTCGCCCCCCCCTCTCACCTCTGGTTCTTTCCTTCCCTTTCTTCCCCCCTGGGAGTATGGTTTGTGCCTACGTCCGGAGACGGACGCTCGAAACTGTTCCAAATTCCTTGCTTTCTACACGTGCAAGTCCTCGTCCTTCCTCTGTCCTTCCCTTTTCCTTCCCTCTTCTCCTTGCCCTTTTCTCCGCTGCGGCGTTTGAGACCCCCTCTTCTTTCCTTTCCCTTTCTCTTTTTTCCTCCCTGTGCGTGTCTGAAGGCCGACCCACGCACTTCCATGCGTAGCCGGTGACGGGGTAACGCGTAATTCCCCGCCCCGGGTAGACAGATAGGACACGTACGTACCCCCTGGTAACGGCCAGGCCCAGGGAGGGGTGATTACCCGAGCTGATACCTTCCGAAAGTGCCGATTGGTCCCTCCGTCCGTTTGTCGGGAGGTGTGACCTGAGGTGTGAACAATCACCTAAGGCGGGTGTGCCCTCGGTGAGGGCCCCCACAAGGGAGGAGCGCGCCATCGGAGACGCCGGTAATCATGGGGGATTCTTCCGCAATGGTTTCCTCACCTTCCACTATGTCTGCTCACAAACGTAAGTTCACTGAGTCTCAGCCACAGACGGTTCTTCCATCGTTGCCACAGTTCCTTGTTGTTTCTCGGTCTGACGAAGGTCACGACTTTTCCACGGTCAACCCTTTCATTATTCAGAAAGGTGTCGACGCAATTGCGGGTCCTGTAAAGTCTTGTTCCAGATTACGGAATGGCACCCTGTTGTTAGAAACACACAGTGCCCTCCAGGCTCAAAAATTGCTGCGTACTTCTCTGCTCCACACCTTCCCTGTCCGGGTGGAACCGCACCGTACCTTAAATTCCTTGCGTGGAGTCGTTTATACCCGCTCCCTCGATGGATTGTCTGACAAAGAAATTCAGCACTACCTGTCTGACCAGGGCGTCACGGCTGTTCATCGGGTTATGAAAAGGGTTGACTCGAACATCATTCCAACCCACACTGTCTTCTTGACATTTGACAAAGTTCAACTCACATCAAAAATCAAAGCAGGCTATGAGATAATTTCCGTTCGCCCTTATGTCCCTAACCCTACGCGTTGCTATCGATGTCAGCGGTTCAATCACACCAGCCAGTCCTGTTCCAATCCGGCCAAATGTGTTACGTGTGGCAAGGATGCCCATGAGGGTGCTTGTCCACCTCCATCCCCTCGCTGCATCAACTGTATGGGTGACCACGCTGCTTCCTCTCGAGATTGTCCCGTTTTTAAGGACGAAAAGCTCATCCAGGAAATAAGAGTGAAGGAAAAGGTGTCGACCTTTGCTGCTCGAAAGTTACTCGCCAGTCGACAGCCCACCGTGCCTCAGAAAGGAAAATACAGCACTGTCCTTGCTTCTCCTCGGCCAACAAAGGAGGCGGCCACGCAGACTTGCGACCTCACCTTTAGTACCACGGTCATCAGATCGGCCAGCGCAAAGATCGCCCGTTGAACATCACCTCTTTCGCCTGCCCACTCTATGGCTCACCCTTCGTCGGGTTCTGCTAAATCTCGAGCCCAAAAGTCAGACGCCAAGTCTTCGAAAAAAGAGCATTCTCGTGAAGAGTTTTTACGTACCGCAACTTCACAACCATCGGTTCCTCCTTCATCTAAACATCATACTTCCAAGAAGGCTACGAAGAAACACAGTTCCTCTCCTTCTCCGCCAAGGCGTGTCCCATCTACAGCACCACCTTGCGGAAATCGCCCTCGGCCGTCTTCTGTGTCGCCGAGGCGCACTGCTGGTGGCCGGTCAACTGGCCGATCGTTGGTGGCAGGAGCTGCTCCTGACCAACCTATGGATCAGGATCTTCTGCCTTCGACTGAATGCCATTCCATGCTGTCGGTCGCAAGCTCTGAGCAGTCGTTGAGTTGACAGCACCCTTGGTCACGTTCCTCCATTTTCTGTTCACCCTATGTCCATTATCCACTGGAATATCCGCGGCATTCGAGCCAATCGGGATGAATTGTCGATCCTCTTACGATCCTACTCGCCGGTCATCTTCTGTCTTCAGGAAACAAAGCTGCGTCCCCATGACCGCTTTGTTCTCCCTCATTTTCAGTCCGTCCGATATGACCTCCCTTCTGTTGAAGGCACTCCAGCCCATGGAGGACTCATGATTCTGCTCCATGATACTCTCCATTATCACCCAATCCCCTTAAACAGTTCCTTCCAAGCTGTCGCCGTCCGTCTTTCCCTTTCTGGATACACGTTCTCTCTTTGTACGGTATACATTCCATCGTCCACACCAATGGCACGAGCTGATCTCCTTCATCCTCTTGATCAGCTTCCACCCCCCTATTTGCTGGTTGGGGACCTCAGTGCCCACCACCCGTTTTGGGGATCTCCACATCCTTGTCCACGTGGCTCACTATTGCTAGACGTCTTCCACCAAGCGGATCTAGTCTGCCTCAACACTGGGGTCCCCACATTTTTGTCTGCCTCCACGACAAATTTATCTCATTTGGACCTTGCGGTCGGTACTGTTCCGCTAGCTCGGCGCTTCGAATGGTTCGCCCTTGATGATACACACTCGAGTGACCACTTTCCATGTGTTCTTAGACTGCAGCCTCAACTGCCATATATGCGCTCGCGACGCTGGAAGTTTGCCCAAGCCGATTGGACACTTTTTTCGTCTCTAGCGACATTCGATGACCGTCGCTTTCCCAGCGTCGACGATGAGATCACACATGTTACCGACGTTATTCTCACAGCTGCGGAACGTTCAATACCACGCACCTCCGAATTGCCCCGGCGCCCCCCAGTTCCTTGGTGGAACGAGGCATGCCGTGACGCAATACGTGCGCGGCGACGTGCTCTTCGCATTTTCCGTCACCATCCAACTTTGGCCAACTGTATCCGATATAAGCAGCTCCGTGCGCGATGCCGTCGCGTCATCCGCGATAGCAAGAAGGCAAGCTGGAAATTCTTTATTAGCTCATTTAACACCTTCAATCCCTCCTCGGAAGTTTGGAGTCGGCTTCGACTGTTCTCAGGCGCGCCTAGTTTCTCCCCGGTCTCTGGGCTCACTGTCGCGCATGATACCTTAGTGGACCCCATCGCAATTTCTAAGTCATTGGGTCAGCACTTTGCTGAGATTTCGAGCTCTTCAAATTACCCGCCAGCGTTTCTCCCGAAGAAACGTGTAGCGGAAGTGCGACATCTTGCTTTCTCCTCTCAAAATCATGAAAGCTACAATACTGTTTTCTCCATGCGGGAACTCCAACATGCCCTCTCTTCTTCTCGCTCCTCCGCCCCAGGACCGGATGGTATCCATGTCCAAATGTTGCTGCATTTATCAACCCATAGCCTGCGTTACCTCCTTCGCCTTTATAATCGAATTTGGACAGACATTACCTTTCCCAGGCGATGGCGGGAAGCTATTGTCGTTCCCGTTCCGAAACCTGGAAAGGACAAACATCTCCCCTCTAGCTATCGCCCCATTTCTCTCACGAGTAGTGTCTGTAAGGTTTTGGAGCGTATGGTGAATTACCGTTTAGCTTGGTGGCTGGAATCCCGCAGTCTTTTAACACCAGCCCAATGCGGATTCCGAAAGCATCGTTCTGCCGTTGACCATCTTGTTGCTCTCTCCACTTATATCATGAACAATTTTCTCCGGAAACGCCAAACGGTAGCAATATTTTTTGATCTGGAGAGAGCATACGATACCTGTTGGAGGACAGGCATCCTCCGCACACTGTTCTCTTGGGGCTTTCGAGGCCGGCTGCCCCTTTTTCTTCGCGAATTTATGGCAGAGCGCACATTTAGGGTGCGGGTGAACACTATTCTCTCCCGTACTTTCTCCCAAGAAAACGGGGTACCCCAGGGCTCCGTGCTGAGTGTTGTACTGTTTGCCATCGCCATTAATCCAATTATGGATTGTCTCCTTCCTGATGTCTCGGGCTCCCTCTTTGTGGACGATTTTGCGATCTACTACAGCTCTCAACGGACCAGCCTTCTTGAAAGACGTCTTCAAGGATGTCTCGATCGCCTCCACTCGTGGAGCATCGAAACCGGCTTCCATTTCTCACCCAGTAAGACCGTTTGTGTTAATTTTTGGCGACGTAAGGAGTTTCTTCCGCCCTCCTTACATCTAGGTCCTGTCAACCTTCCGTTTTCCGACGTCGCTAAATTCTTGGGTCTTATGTTTGACAGAAAACTGTGCTGGTCCTCCCACGTTTCCTATCTTTCGGCTCGCTGTCTGCGTTCCCTTAACACCCTCCGTGTCCTGAATGGTACCTCCTGGGGAGCGGACCGAGTGGTCCTTCTCCGCCTCTATCGCGCCTTAGTGCGCTCGAAATTGGATTATGGAAGCATAGTCTACTCCTCTGCTCGGCCGTCTATTCTTCGGCGTCTCGACTCTATCCACCACCGTGGATTACGTTTAGTGTCTGGAGCTTTTTACACCAGCCCTGTGGAAAGCCTTTATGCTGAGACTGCTGAACCTCCGCTGTCCAATCGGCGGCCAGTCCTGAGTCGTTATGCTAGCCATCTGTCTTCCATGCCTGCTAATCCAGCCCATGACCTTTTTTTCGACGCCTCCTTTGATGTTGGGTATGCAGGCCGCTCCTCCTCCCTCCTACCCCCGGGAGTCCGCTTCCGTCAACTGCTCCATTCTCTTTCCTTCCGCTTTCCTAAAACCTTCTTGACAACTTGGGGTACAGCACCGCCTTGGCTCCGTCCCCGGATCGACTTGCTCAGAGACCTATGTCAATTTCCCAAGGATGGTACCCCTACACTTGTTTACCGTCGGGCATTTGCTGCTCTATGTGCACAAATGACGGAAGCCACATTTATTTACACCGATGGCTCGAAAACATCGTTAGGTGTAGGGAGTGCCTATATTGTTGGCGACACCCCAAATCACTTTCGGCTTCCCGACCAGTGTTCGGTTTATACTGCGGAGCTTTACGCTGTTCTCCAGGCTGTCCACTACATCCGCCGCCATCAGCGGATACAGTACGTAATCTGCTCAGATTCTCTCAGCTCTCTCCTAAGTCTCCAAGTTCTCTACCCTGTGCACCCTCTGGTCCACCGGATTCAGGACTGTCTGCGCTTGCTCCACCTGGGGGGCGTCTCAGTGGCGTTCCTCTGGCTCCCGGGACACGCTGGTATCTGTGGGAATGAGGCGGCCGATATAGCGGCCAAGGCTGCAGTCTCTCTTCCTCGGCCAGCTATTCAGTCTCTTCCGTTTACCGATCTCCGGAGCGGGTTATGTCGCCAAGTTGCTCATTTATGGCATGCGCATTGGTCAACACTTCCCCATAATAAATTGCGGGAAGTGAAAGCCCTTCCTTGCGCTTGGACCTCTTCCTCCCGAACGCGTCGTCGGGAGGAGGTAATTTTAGCTAGACTCCGGATAGGGCACTGTCTTTTTAGCCATCGACATCTTTTAAGCGGTGATCCTCCCCCACTCTGTCCCCACTGCTCTCAGCTGTGGACGGTCAGACACCTTTTAATTGAATGCCCCTATTTTAATCCGTTATGCTCCCGTCTACAGCTATCGCCTGATCTATCGTCGATTTTAGCAGATGACACGCGCTCAGCTGACCGCGTTCTACAGTTTATTAGTGACAGTGAAATGACGTCAGTCATTTGAAGCTTTTTTTGGGGACAACCAACCCCTTTTTATAGTGGATTTTTAAGCATTCCTTCTGCCTTTAGTTTCTCAAATTTTATGACTTTGTTCCCATTGCTGCTGATTTTAAATTTCGTTTTTTTCCTGTTTCCTACGTCACGGGCTGGGCGCTAATGACCATAGAAGTTTTGCGCCCTAAAACCACAAAAAAAAGTTCGCTCCGGCCGTGCAATTCACGTCACTACAATGGAAACCAATGACATCTCGGCTGAGCGAGTGGATAATATTCTGCACAAAGAATTGATTGTAAAGAAGCTACGTGCGAGGTGGGTGCCGCAGATGCTCATAGTCGACACAACATTTCAACAAAATGTCTGGCGATGCTTACTCTTAACATTTTTTGCGCCGATTTGTGACTGGATCCATCATTACATACCAGAGTCAAAATGGCAGTCGAAACAATGGAGACCATTTTGTCAGTTGGTACAGTGATGGCTACTGTTCCTTGGGATTCCCAAGGAATAGTCGTCATAGTTTACTTGGAAGAACGCAGAACCATAACTGTACCCTATTATGCTTCATTGTTGGATCGTTCGAAACTTTGCGTTGCTGAAAGACGCCAAGGTTGGCAGCAAACAGTTGCTCTTTCACTGAGATAATTCATCATCTCATTCAATCGATCCGTTGAACGCGGCAGAATGAATGTTAGTAATGTGATTATATTCGTCTATCAAAATAGAGTTAAGGACTAAAAGAGACCTCGAGGAGAAATCGTCGCAGATAACAACATCGCGATAAAGAGTTGAGGAAAACGTATTGCAATGTGCTAAACGTTGTTTTTTATAAAACATCTGAGACTTATTTTGTCGACATAAACGATGAAAACGTTCAGTCTCATTTGTCAACCAAGTGTCGTCCCCATGACAGTAGACGAGTTCTAATCTGGAATTATGGTCTAAATTAAAGAGTTCCAACGACTTAGTCATGCTCTGTACTGTTTATACAGATTTAGCAGAAATGATACATCGAGTTTCAAAGCACTGTTTTTTTGTGTTGAAGTATGCGACGTACGAGGAAAAGTCATACATGTAGCGGAATTTGTATCCGAATGCAGCAAGCTAACGGCGACTTTGCAGGGACATTGATATTCAGCTACGAGGCAACTTTCCATCTGCCGGGAAAGGTAGACTGGGATACGGATTTGCCAAAAGTTAATGTCTTCTGGGCCATATCCAAGATAAAGGTGCATGACCCCATTTCTTCACCTAGCAGACGGCAACAGGTTCCGTGTAGCAGGATTCGTTGCACTTGTTGCCACTACTGACTGTTGGTTCCTCATTTTCATTACTGCTGATTTCTGAGTTTTCATGTTTCAACAGGACAAGACTCCACATCACTGCAGCACAATTGTCTGCGCATTTCTCAACAGAGAACTGTCGCATCGGTGGATAATGCGTTCTGGTGTGGGTGATGTTCCTCTGTTACCATGGCCGCCTAGGTCGCCAGATCTCACGCCATGTGATTTGTTCCTGTGGTTTATGGTAAGGACAAAGTTTACTTATCCCCAATGCCAACAATGCTGCAAGAACTGCAGAAACACATCACTGCTGCTGTGACGGACTTTGACGGAATCATGCTTGTGAACGTTATAGAAGTAACTGGATTACCGCTGGGATGTGTGGCGGTTGACCAAGGCTCAGCGCATTGAACATTTGTAGAACGTACCAGAAACTTGGGGAGCGTATGTATCTTTTCATGTATCTTCCGTATTGGTACGTCATATACATGTAAATAAATAGTGCATCGAAACCCGACGAATCATTTAGGCTAACCGAGTATTAGGACCTTTACATCAGACACTGGCAATCGATTGATATGGAATGAGTGTAGTCCTAAGTGGTTCCTTTATCCAGACCACTTTGTGCTTTCTGCTTTAACATGGTTAGCAGTAAAATTTTAGTTGACTTAATCGTAGGGTAAATGTAAATAAAGCCGGATCTACACATCGCTATGTATTTTGTACGGCGATGAAACCATTGGGTCAAAGAAGTAATGCGTTGGAATTTGTTACTTCGTCTCTTTGACAAAAATGCAAATAATCTTATTTACAAGCACAAGCAATTTTCATGTTTTCGAAGTGATTTATTTTGGATGTTTTCGGTAATTTTTCTTTCTGTTTCATTCTTCTTAAGGGGGTAGGACGTCAAACGGGCCGACTTGGAGCAGGAGAGGCACCACAGGACATTTTAATTTCCACTGTCTATACTTTTACAAGTAAATTCATAAAACTTTGTCAACATGACTAGGAAGGATTCAGGATTCTCACTCGTAGCAGCGGAAGTTCAAAAACATGACAAAATATTTTTTTTAGATATGAAACTTCATCCTTTTTTCACTTACTATTGGCTGCATTTGTTGCTATAGGTACACTTTCCTTCATAAGTAAGAGAGACTGCACGGGGTGGACTAGGATCGAGAACTGCATCAGACCTGTCTTCAGACTCCCAGGATCAAAACAGCAACGATGCATGGATACAAATCATTTTTTTTACTTTTATTATAGAGATTGTGAATTTCACAGTTCATTATAAATTTACTCTTACTAATAACGACTTATGCTACTACAAATTGAATGAGTTGGGCCTGATTGTTAAATTAGTTTGTACCTGAGTGTAAGAATTCCAGTGATCCAAAAGAGTATTCTGCAAGGTGTTCAGTCATCTACTTTGCACGATATTCTTGCTTCATGCTGCTAACGTAGATGCATTACCCCATAAGCTAATGCCAGTGAACAATACTGTGTAAAAATATACAAAGTACGAGGGAAAGGGAAAAAGTAAAGGGATATTTGAGAAAAGGAGTATTTATTCTAATGATAGAAAACTGGAAAATAAATTATTTTTCTGCATAACCTCAACACATTTTGCCCAACATTTCACAAGTTTTTTGATTCTGTCGGAAAAAAGTTTTTTGATTGCGCCTGTAACCAATTTTGCACCGCATCAGTGACTTTGCATCGGTTGCAAATCTTCCTTGGTCGATTCTTTCACTGGTCGCTTGTAGCCAGGTCTGGATTGTATGGCGGGCGTTCAAGCAGTTCGAATCCCATCTCTATCATTGTTTCGGCCGTCCGTGTGGCAGAATGTGGGCGAGCATTAATCTTGCTGCAGGATGTCACCTTTTCACAATTTTCCGCGACGCTGGGATGTGATCGCAGGTTTCAGTTTAGTTCGCAACGTATCACAACAGTTCTCACTGTCCATAGTTTCTCCTCTTGGAGTGAAAGAGCGGCTACCACACCTTCCATATCCTAGAATATTGCTTGCATAATCTTACCAGCTGATGGTTGACGTTTTAAATTTCATAACTTGTTGTGGTGGATGTTTCCAGACTATGCTCGCAGCCTTACTTTCCGGTTCGTGATGATGCACCCACGTTTCATCTACAGTAACGATTTTGCTGTAACACTCCATCTTCTCCGCCATGATAATGGGTCACATGTTTACGAGGGACACCCTCCGTGCACACACTTCCCGAAAATTTAGCATGTCGTTTAAGATGTAATACGCTGAGCCATGAGTAATACGTAAAGTATTGGCGATTTCGTCTGTTTTCAGTCACAGTACTCTCAACGAATTCCAAATTGCCCTCAGTTGTTGACGTCGGTGGCCTATACCATCTTTCTTCGTCATATAGAGACGTTATTCCCTGTTTGAAGCTATCTGTCCATTCGTAGATCTTGCGTCGCGATAAACAACTGCCCACGATACTGCGCATTTCCGCAGGCTTAACACCTTGCATAAACACTTCCTCCTTAGTGTCCATCGACAATATGACGACTAACGTGGGAATAAGAGTGACACGTTGTATAGAATTGTTGCAGACGACAGTACTTAAGCCCTGTATGCTAGCCGGCCGGGGTGGCCGAGCGGTTCTACGCGCTACAGTTTGGAACCGCCCGACCGCTACGGTCGCAGGTTTGAATCCTGCCTCGGGCATGGATGGATGTGATGTCCTTAGGTTAGTTAGGTTTAAGTAGTTCTAAGTTCTAGGGGACTGATGACCTCAGATGTTAAGTCCCATAGTGCTCAGAGCCATTTGAACCTGTAGCAATCCCTATTGGAGGTATACACAGTGAAGCAGATAAAGTGTGAAGCCGGCAGAGCTGACTTCTTGTTTGTTTACACATACAGATGCCACCACGGTTTGTAATCGATCTTGGGAGGGCTGGAGCGGGCTTTACTCAGCTTAGTGATGCCAATTTACTCAGCCATACATACCGCATCCGAATGACGCAATTGGCAGATGATGTCGCGTCGGTCACAAGTCCTGATTGGCCCGTATTGGCGAAAACGCAATTCTTTGCTTTTTTGCTTTGACTATGCTTCTGCTATCTGTAAGTTATTTTTATTGGTTTGAAATTACACAATATGAGTCTTAAGTTTAAGGGTTAACTGTTTGCTGTGAACCAATTTGAATTTGTTATAGTATTCAGCTGTCCGTCTGTATGCTTTTGGGTCCCGTACCAGTAATAAATATTTGCATCAGAAAACAACATTTTTTGAAGAGTACGGGAAGTTATAGACACAAATCAAATTTAGGAATGGGCCAAGTATCTAACTTTGTAGGACACCATATTTTATGCGATTTCCTGTTGTTTAGAGTTGACTGCACTCCGCGAGTGAGACGTCTATATCAGTAGGTTGTTGTATCTCAAATAAAAATTTAATGCCGAAATGCTAATTTTTCTTGTTTAGTTGCGCCTGTGGCACAGAGCCGCTAGGATAACATGCTTGACGCCTTTTTTAGGTCTCACCGTACCACAAATTGGTATCACTCTGTCAAATTTTAAACTGTTGTTACAAACGTGGTTTCAAGTTTTTCTATCGGATCTGTCGAATAATCGCCCCTCCAGTCACTCGGGAAAGAGACCACAGCTTTTTTCTTGACTGGGTATGTTCATTGATGGTGGATATGGGCCGCGAAAAAACAAACATTGTGACCTTATTTATCGAAGGTAGTTGGAATTCCCAACCATGGGCGAACACAGGTAATTCAAACGCAAAAAACTGAACCCATAGCACTAACGCGCGAAGAAAGAAATTGAACACCGCATGTCAGCAGACCAGTGAGAAGTTTTCATGATACTCCAGTGAACAATCTGTATCTGTTCTCAAGATACACACTATATCTCCAATCTATATGACGGTTGTTTTCTCGAGGAAGGCCGCCTCGTTCTTGAAAATAGTCGTGACCCAGTGCAGCACAAAAAAGTTGAACTTCTCTTTCTTGTGTATTCATTACTGTTCCGCAATGACTAGCCTTGCTGCGGAGATAGTGTTTACATTTTTACCCGTCTCTTGACGACTAACTGCCCATGTGCGATCATAATTAGTCACCTTGACGCATTGTGGTATCGTCTAACAGGATTATGTACGGCAGGAAAACCTAAGTCTTCCGCTTTCGCCATTAACCTAAGAGGCACGTTCACATAATAATGATGGGTGTGGATATCCCTCTATACTCTAAAAATTGAAGTTCGTTGTAATACTTCCATTAACGCAAGGCGCGGGAGAAGTAACTCGAAACATATAATTGGATTTAGAAGTGAAAGCAGAAGCAGTTGTTTGCGTAGAATTACATGAAAAAATTTTATATGCTATCGAATAAAAGAGGCTAGTGTGGATTTTAGCAACTATTGTTTCTGTAATTATGGAAGTTCGTTGATATAGTCTTCACTGGCGTGCGCGCGCTCTCTCTCTCTCACACACACACACACACACACACACACACACACACACACACACACACCAGTCGACACTATATTCGTGAACATAATCAGGAGAATAACGTATTCGGCCAGTAGTGTCTCTCATTGTGTAAACAGTCCTACATAGCTTTCGATTAAGCTCCGTCGCACCGCTTTGCGTTGCGTGTTTCTGCATTGATTTTACCCGTGCTGGTGCGCCGTGGCCTCCTAGTTTGCGACGCCGCAGTATGCAGGACAGAGTAGGGCCTTTTTGAGTGATTTCTCAGGCATTCTGTCCTCATATAAAATGAGTATGAACCCTCAATAAGTAGTGCATGTATCTTAACCCGAGTGTTTAACTGCAAAATTCGACGGTTTCAGTAGGCAAACAGCTTAAATCGTTCACTTCGTGCGCTACCTAATGCAGTCTGAACGCTGCTACTGTTGGGGCGACAGGGGAATACGGCGTTAGGACATGGTTGAAGTCCGTCGATATGAATAAAGGTTTTTATGAATAAATCGACGAGATCTGCGGAATAGTTTGTCGGCGTGCCTTCTGAAATTAATTTCTGTGCGTTCCATACGAATATACAAAGGAGACTATTGCTCGTTTATCATAGTCTTTAACGTGCACAGTGTATCGCGAATGGGAATTGATCTGTAGTTTATTCAATTGAATAATGTGTCTGCTCCTTTATGTTCATAAAAAATTGAAGATTTAGGCAATTTCTTTCAAATGTGGTCGTCGACTCCACCTGCTAGTATTGTTTTTGGGTGCAAAGAGTTTTTGCTGTTAATTATCCTGCGAACACTGAAACATTTACGGGCGAACGTAATGCAAATATTGTGGACCAATTATATAATAAAAAATATGTAAGGGACTGCAACGGAAAAGCAATCAGTAATCTAGCGTCGGGACAGTACTCACACAACCAAACATCTTTCGGAATAGAAAACTAAGGGATCTAGAGTAGTAAAATTGTTACTGTCTACTCCATACCTCAGATTTGGGACATTATTACCTCTGTCTTTCGCACCTTAAGATACTTGTATCTTGGAAAATTTTGGAACACAGTTACCATAGGTGAGTAGTTTGCAGACATTAAGTCAAACTTCAGTGAGGGGCTCTACAAATTATCTCCTTTCTTTAAGAATGTGTGACTGGGTATTTAATAGTGTACATGAATACGGTATATGTCTGGAGAACACATTTCTTTTACGGAAATGGAGCTGCCTCCTACACTGCTGACTTCTATAACAATATGAAAATCAGCAGACAGTAATACAGTATACACAAAATAACAGTGTATTGATTCCACCTTCGATTGATTCCATTTAGTTGGAGGTTTGAAGTTGTTTGTTTTAATTTTTAACCAACTGTTCAGTGTTAGGGCTTGGTAGAAAAGAGTGGAAGACACACCTCAAATTTAGTATCTACTATACTGCAGTATTTTGTCTTTGTATGGATCTATCGCGGTAGATTGACTGCCGCGAGTAATGAGTATAGTGGGCAGGGGCGCTACAGATTAGTGTGTGGACAGTAAGTTGGAAATGTGGGTCTCACGCGGAGTGTACCAGAGGTAAGTCCCTGTAGTCGCACTATCCTCTGTGTCCTCGATGGCTCAGTGGGAACCGGCACATTAGCTCAGCGTGTTCGGTCAGAGAGGCGGTAGCCCTCTGCAATAAAAAACTGAGTAGAGGAATGTCATGTGAGGTCCGCCCAGACCAAACGCAACGAAAAACATCGAACAAAATGAAGGGAAAAAGATAAAGCTTCTGCCATGTAAGCAGGAGAGCCCGGGTTCGAGTCCCGGTCGGGGCACACATTTTCAACTGTCCCCATTGCTATTTATCAACGCCTGTATGTAGCTAATGGTTTGGATTTCATTGTAATTTCACAAAAGTATGTTATTGGGAGTGGGAGAAGAACAGTCAGAGACTGGCTAAAAAGTTGTTCTTCATGTATACATATTTATTTCTCAACATAGTCATCGTGGTGACGAATACATTTCTTCCAACGAGACAAGTTTCTTGATATCGTTCCTCTGGAATTCACTGAAGAACCAAAGAAACTGGTACGCTTGCGTAGTATCGTGTAGGGTTCCCGCGAGCACGCAGAAGTGCCGCAACACGATGTGGCGTGGACTGTACCAATGTTTCAAGTAGTGCTGGAGGGAAGTGACACCATGAATCCTGCAGGGATGTCCATAAATCCGTAAGAGTTCGAAGAGGTAGAGAGATCTCTTCTGAACAGCACGTTGCAAGGAGCCCAGATATGCTCAATAATGTTCATGTTTGGGTGTAAAACTCAGTAGTGTGTTCTTTGAGCCATTCTGTAGCAATTCTGGACGTGTGGAGTGTCGCATTGTCCTGCTGGAATTGCTCAAGTCCGTCGGAATGCAAAATGGGCTTGAATGGATGCAGGTGAATAGACAGGATGCTTTCGTACGTGTCACATGTCAGAGTCGTATCTAGACGTATCATGGGCCCCATAACACTCAAACTGCATACGCCCGACATCATTACAGAACCTCCACCAGCTTGAACAGTTGACATGAAGGGTTCACGGATTCATGAGGTTGTCCACATACCACGTCGATTCACTCGATACAATTTGAAACGAGACTCGTCCGATCAGGCAACATGTTTCCAGTCATAAACAGTCTAATGTCAGGGTTGACGGGCCCAGGCTAGGCGTAAAGCTTTGTGTCGTGCAGTACACGAGTGGATCTTCGGCTCCGAAAGCCCAGGTCGATGACATTTCGTTGAATGTTTCGCACGCTGACACTTGCTGATGGCGCAGCATTGAAATCCTTCGTTGGTCCCGTTCTTGCAGGATCTTTTTCCAGCCGCAGTGATGTCTGAGATTTGATATTTTACCGGATTCCTGATATTCACGGTATACACGGGAAATGGTGGTGCGCTACCTGGGAGGTGATGTGTCCCGTTGCTCGTGCACCGATGTAACACCACGTTCAAACCCATTCGTACCTTCACAACCCGCCATTGTAGCAGCAATAACCGATCTAACAGTGGTGCCAGACACTTGTCTTACATAGGCGTTGCCGACCGCTGGGCTATATTCTGCCTGTTTATATATTTCTGTATTTGAATACGCATGCCTATACCAGTTTCTTTGACGCGTAAGTTTATTGGACTTTGTTGACAGTCACAACCTCACCTCTGCTTGCACCGCCTCTTCACTATCAACGTGATGTCCTAGGAGGTGTGTGTGTGTGTGTGTGTGTGTGTGTGTGTGTGTGTGTAGATGAAAATCGGATGGGGCCAATTCCTAACTGTATGGGGGATGATCAGTGACAGTGAACCGAAGGCGTCGGATTTTTGTAGATGTTGCGGCACTAGCGTGTTCTGGCATTGCCGTGTTTGAAGGAGAGAGTTCTCCTCGTTTGGACAAATTGTCATAAGTTTGAAACTCGATTACAGCAGGCTGTTTGTCGCGGACCTTCATAGCTACTTACACACCGCCATGCTACACGGTACAATTCGGAGCCCTCTAGCAGCAAGACTTGCAAATATGTAGACATGAAGATTAATGATGAATGTTAGTTGAGTTCGTGTTATGTACAAAGCTTAAGTTTTCACATAAATTCGGAGGCATTAATTCTCATCACACTATCGTATATAGCATTATCCTCTCGGGGAACAGAGGTTGAGCAATTGATCTCGAGCAAGGTGGCACAGAGATAAAGCTTAGTATATACAAATGGAGGAAGAAGAAGAAGGATAGAAATATGAACAATGTGGCATTATCGTTTCTTATTATTGAAGAACGTATACGTAAACAATATTATATACTAGTGGTTCACTGAATGAAGTTGCACTGTTTTAAACAGAATGGCGTTGTATTCAGGAGGTAGGAGGCTTCTGTCTTCATCCAGCTATCCTGATTTACGTTTTCAGTGGGTTCCCTATACTACTTCAGGCAAATGCCAGGATGTTTCCTACGTATAAGGTCACGGCCTACTAAGTGTAACCATCCTTTTCACGCTAGATCTGTAACTTTGTATTTGTGAACTGCTTTATTTTTGTTGTTCTTAAATTGTAATACCAAGGCAATGTCCAAACTCTTTGTAGAAGAGAGATAATGATGATTACTACTACTACTATACCAGCACTACACGCAATCCGGATGATTGGTGCTAAAAACCCCGCCCGACAATCCCTATTCAGTTTTCCATTCGCTCCGTAAATCGACAAAAGCGAATTCCGCGATAGTTCATTTGAAAGGAGCGTGGTCTATTTCCTTCACCGTCTATATAATTTCCGAGCTAAGTTCCATCTTTAGCGCCCTCGCCGTAAGTCCTACGTTATATACTGACCTTAATTTTCCTTTACCAAAATGTAATCAATATTATGGTGAGTAATGTTTCCTCATCGGACCAGCTTAGCATTCCCAATAATAGAAAAGCTCATCTAAATAGGCTTACTGCAGTAGTGATTTATAGGAGTTCAGTTACCCACTGGCACATATTTCATGTACATTTGAGATAATACGTAATCATGTAAAAGTTAATGTATTCTACGAGAAACAATCATTTTTTTTTGCAACTTTTATTTTATAGGCAGTGGTAGTAACCAAAAGTTTTTAATTTCATGCTTTCTGGCTTACCATCTATTACTTATTTTCACTGAAGAAATAACTCTATAGTGATATCATTCTAGTATAGAATAATACAGATGGAGAAAACGTAAGGTAACTTCAGATACAGTGTATTCACAAGGATATGCCTTTAGATAACTTCATTTGTAAGTGAAAGCAATAAACAGACGAAACAATCTTGTAACACAATCTGTTCTGTGATAGAAGGAGAATTCTTTGCAGCCGCGCGGGAAGACAATCGACTTTACGGAAACTTGTATAGTTTGTCATGAATAACTCCTTTCACCGCTTCCCACGCCCGGGTTCCCGGGTTGGATTCCCGGCGGGGTCAGGGATTTTCTCTGCCTCGTGATGACTGGGTGTTGTGTGATGTCCTTAGGTTAGTTAGGTTTAAGTAGTTCTAATTTCTAGGGGACTGATGACCATGGATGTTAAGTCCCATAGTGCTCAGAGCCATAACTCGTTTCATTGAAACGAAGCAAGAAAATAGGAATAGCAGTGTGGAATGACAATGGCGGTGATTAGAAGGCTAATCATCAGATGCTTTCGTCATTTTGAAATTATGATCGCAAAGATTTGCTGTTAAATGGTCAATTTCTTTTCGTTTACTTTATTATTTAGTTTGGTATACTGCAAAATAATTGATGTAATCGACCATGTTTAAAATATTCGTTAAGAGAATAACGTATTTAAAGATTTTTCACCAATACTAAACGCAAAACATGAAATACATTAGTAATGATTGTTAGTGTGTTTCACTTCGCCGTTGGTACTGGGAACCCTCTAAATCCGTCGTATGGCCCTTATCCAGCGAACTATAATATTTGAATCATTTCTCCATGACGTGTGACGTGTGCAGTTGTACTGTTTTGATTACTGTAAGATAATCATTTTTCATTGCGGAAAGACAAAGGTTGAGGTCAGTGTTTCATCATAGATAATGCACGTAGAGCTCAGAATAGGCGAAATATAAAAACGGTGGTACGGTGCGCACCGTTCACGGTTATCGTGATGTCTGGGGCCCGTGTTAGGTGAACTACTTCGTCTTAGTTAACCATTAGTAAAACCCTGAAAGATGTTGTTACCCAGTACAAGCACATTAAATGTTTTGATGTGGCAGTTCGAATCACGCACGCCAAGTTATAGCATCGTTAAGCGGTAGCTTAATGTGCAAACAGTGTAGTGATAAAGTAGTTTTTAAGGGGCGAGGCTGTTAAAATTCTTATCACTTCGTACTAAAGCTCAGTAGACAGGGAGCCAATAACTCCTCCTAAGTAAAAAAGATTGTGGCTTCCGGGAACTATTCTTTCGCCCAGATGACTCTATATTGAATGAGCACGAATTTTGCAGAGCTATTCATTGTGTAGTGTCCGTTGAACGCCATTATGTAGCAACGTTTTCCTCGATATGAGTTTTCCACTTCGTCTAAGAGTTCCGATGTTGCGTAGTTGTGAATGGTTATGCTTTCACTGTTTCAAATAGCTTTGTCGTCTGATTAACTTTTTCAATGAATGGCTCCTTCATTTCCTTTTCCCAGATAACTTCCTGTTTACTTCCCTTATTGCTTTTCTCTTCGGAAAAGAAGAATGACTTGCAGGAGAAGGGGTATGTCCACCTTAGCCGAGCACATGTGCTCTAAACTTTAAATAAGTTATTGTAGTAGAGAGAAATGTTAATACTGTGTTCTGCATCATCATCGTAATGCTATACAGGGTGTATCAAAAAGGATGGGGCAGACTTACACGGCTGAGAGTATATGATAATAGAAGCACAAATGTGAAGTAAACATGGGCCCAAAACGCCTACCTTAAGAGCTATGAGATATTCTTGATTTTGATTATTGGGAAACAAATGTCATCTACTGCAAGCTCTTTGCGTTCCGTATTTTGGGAAGTGGTGGTATGGGCCAAAACAAGAAAAAGAGTCCAGTAAACATGTGCTCTAAAATGCATACCTTAAAAGTTCCGAGCTCTTGTTCATTAGAAGAATTGTTCCAAAGTACCGAAGATGAACAGGTGATCATAGCTGTTAAGTTATGCATTTTAGAGCACATTTTTGCTGGACATTTTTTTCTTGTTTTGGCCCATACTACCACTTCCCAAAATATGGCAAGCAAAGAGCTTGCAGTAGAAGAGATTTGTTTCACAGTATTGAAAATTAAGAATATCTCATAGCTTTTAAGATATGCGTTATAGAACCCATGTTTACTTGACATTTGTGGTTCTGTTTCGTGTCCTTTTAGATACACCCTGTAGAACTAAAAGCAGAAGTGTAATACGCTAGGTAAGGCAAAGATGTGTAGGCGATTAGAACCTGTCCACTAGCAACCTCAGAACTATTGAGTGAGTGTATGGTCTTCCATGGACTCTACGTAGGGAAACTGCGGAAGAGTCAAAATTATGAGAACTGGAGTGAATTTTGAATCCCTCAGCGTCCATAAAAACCAACTTAACCTTCTCACCCTAATTAATGAATTAATCACATGCCGCCGGCTTCTTCCAGCCATAGATATTTATACGAGGGTTGAAACTTAAATGGTGGCAACTATTTATTCACAACCGATGCAAGAGTTACATGTTTGCACCTGTTACTGTCCTCCAAGGTAGTCACCACCGTTGTGTAGAACCCGTTGTTAGCGATGTGGAAGGCGTAGTATACCGTTAGCAGAGCCTGTTCTGTTGATGGTGCGAATGGAGCATTCTACTGCCTGCCGAATCTCTGGAACAGTTCTGAAGCGAATGCCACGAAGTGGTTCCTTCATCTTCGGAAATCAAATCAGTCACCAGGACTTCAGTCCGGGGAGTATGGTGAAAGGCAGAACTTCCCAGTCCCATCGACCGAACAGAGCAGCCACAGCTTGCGCTTTATGCGCCCGCGTATTGTCGTGTAAAATGATAGGTGGGTTGCACAGAAATTGTCGCCTCTTCTTTCGCAAAGCTGGTCGCAATTAATGCTCCAAAAACAAACATTAATACAATGCATTGTCGATCTGCCGTGGAGGAACGTAATGCGTTAGGGTAGCATCATCACAGTCTTACACGAGAATCACCATAACTTTCGCTCTGACGCACTTTTGACTTTCGCAGCTACCCATAATGACGCCATTCGTTGTACTGGCGTTTCTGTTTCGGTCCTTACGCTGTGGCCAAGTTCTCATCCAGTGTTACGATACGGCTAAGAAAGCCTCTGCTTCGCGCTCCAAGTGTGTCTGAGCAGCATCGTAACGCATCCATTTCTGCATTTCAAGTCATGCGGAACCCATCGTGATGCAATTTTTCACATGTCCAGGCGTTCCTTAAGGGTGCGAAGCACAGTCGTATGCGCTAATCCGGTTTCGTGAGCGAGCTCACAAATTGTACGGCGTCGATCACTGTCCACTAACGTGGCAACAGCATGCACTACTCCTTCAGATACGCTAGGACGACCTGTCCGATAAATGTCTGCCACAGTTTGCCGACGTTCATTGAAGGTTTTCTCCAACGTGCTACTGTTCTGTACGCAATGCCGATTATCCGCACGCCTCTTGAAGACCTTGATGACACTGTCGTGCTGTACGACCTCTGACACATTCAATCTTGATCCAACTCCGTTGTTCCTGTTTCGAAAACATAGTGACACCGTTACGTTAGACCGCTCGCTCAAAAGTGACTGTTTCCCTCGATTGTGCGCACGCCGGTGACGTGGGACGTGCGAGTCCATTTGCTCGGAGGTAAGGTAGTTATGTCAACAACGTGTGCTATCAGCGACAATAATAGATTCCATTGCGTAGTGTCTCGTCAGTAGTGTTGCCACTATTCAGGTTCCAACCTACGTACAAAGTACCATCTGAAATAAGACTGCGCAAATATCCAGTCAGATCTTAAGATTTCAAGATGGTACGAAGATTGGCAGCTTGTTTTAAATGTTCAGAATGCAAAATAATTGTACTTGAAAAAAGGAGAACAGCTTTCTGTCCTATGACTACAACAGCAATGGCTTGCAGTTGGAGTCAGTCAACTTGTACAAACTCCTGGTTGTAACAGTTTGTTGAGATGTACAGCGGAAAGAGCACATAAGGTCAGTCGTAGGTAAAACGGATGGCAGTCCACTAGGAAAATGCTATCGGTCTACAAGAGGAGACTGCTTCCAAATCTCTTGCGCGGACCGTCGTAGAATATTGCGCAAATTTGTGGGATCGATAACAGTAGGACTAAAAGGGGATATTGAACATATACAGAAAAGGGCAGCGCGAATGGTAACAGGTTAATTTGACTCCTGAGAGGAATTTCAAAAATCCTAGATTGGCATACTTTTGAAGATACACTAACTATTCCGCTTAAACCTACATACAAATTTTAATCAGGAACCAGTATTAGGCGAAAGAATCTAAAGAATCTAGAAATATTTTCGAGTCTCCTGCGTATTGCTCGCGGGGGGTGGGGGGGGGGGGTGTATCGTCAAGACAATATGAAATTGGTTATACCATGGACAGAAGCATTTAAGATGTAGCCGGCCGGAGTGGACGAGCGGTTCTAGGCACTACGGTCTGGAACCGCGCGACCGCTACGGTTGCAGGCTCTAATCCTGCCTCGGGCATGGATGTGTGTGATGTCCTTAGGTTAGTTAGGTTTAATTAGTTCTAAGTTCTAGGGGACTGATGACCTCAGATGTTAAGTCCCATAGTGCTCAGAGCCATTTGAACCACTTAAGTAGTAATGCTTCTCGTGCTGCATACACGATTGGAACCGGGAAAAAACCCTGATAGGTGGTACAATGCTAAGTACCCTCTGCCATGGACTTTTAAGTGGTTTGCAGAATGTAGATACAGTTGAGTTTTTGGGAGCTCCACTCTGTCACTCATTTTCACCTAAGTCATTACTGTATTTTTATATCTCCAAGTAACAGTGAGATAATTTTTTGTTTTTAGTTGAACACTGTAAAGATTCTTTCTTGTTTATTTCTTCCAGCAGCATCCCTTTCCCCACCAATTACGAGCCACCCACATACTTCTTAAATTCGGGTATCGGGACAGAACATTGTAGATTTTGCTCCTAGTTTGCAGTAATAATGCTAATTGTTATTTCATTGAAGAAAGTGTTTGATATATGACTGCTTTGTTCGGTAAAGTAAGGCAGGAGCCCCGGCTCAAGGCGGAAGCCGGGCAAGGTGTGGGCGTTGGTTGGGTTCGCAGCATCGATCGACTGCGCGGGGCGGGGCTGGCAGAGCTGGCGCCATCTTCAAAGCGCGTCGATAACGCGGTAAAGTGGACGCTTCATCGGCTTCTCATAGCATTGTTCTCTCTCTCTCTCTCTCTCTCTCTCTCTCTCTCTCTCTCTCTCTCTCTCTCTCCGGCGAGCAAAGACATATGCTGAGATAAGCAGTAGCTATCCATTCACCAATTACGTAACAGGAGCACATGCTGTGTAGGAAGATCTTGCGGCATCGTGGTGCATGTGCTCCGCCAGTAGCAGCTGTCAGTGTTACTCATTTAGACGCTTGGGTGACGTTCCACATTCTGCAATAATTTAGCTAAAACGCAAGATACGCTAGAACACAACTTTGCAGTGGAACCAAAACATAGTATAGGCTATTCAGAATGTTTCGAACTGTCTTATTGCGTACCGTAATGGGGTCATTATATGCCAAGTGGTCTAGAGGTTGCTACATGACCATAACAGATTTAATTTGAAGCAAAGTCTGCCGAAGAAATAGACGCTTGAAAAACGAAAACGGGAAAAAACGCCGAAAACTGCTATTTTTAGCCAACTTCAACGTAAAAGTATTCTGCAAACTCTCTTAAACCGTTTTCGCTACAAAGATCACGTAAAAAACGGGATTTTGTTTTGGAAAGCTAGCGCGTAAGGCCCTAAAAACAAATACAAAGTGGAGGTAGACGTAAATTACGCCCATATTCCTTTGAGTCGTCAGATTAAATCTTAACATATTTTATTATGTTGTACAATTGTTTAGTACACTCTGGGGAAGGTAATACCTAAGTCCTGGTGACTTGAAAGTAAGATCGAGACAGAACAACCCGAAAGATTTAAAAAAGTGTCTTTTGTTTCGACTTATTATGACAAATCTCAGCCTGATTTTATCCTACGAGAACCACAGAATGAAACTGGTTATAAACCTCAAAAATGAAGTGTTCATTATGAAAATTTTAGCAAAATCTGACAGTCGCGCGGGAATCGCTAGACCACTTGACATGAAATGACCCAATTACTGGTCTACCAACTGTGGTATAGATTTGTGACTGCATCGAACGGAGAAAAAGTTTTGCGGATGTTTTTATTTGCACTCCGGGCCAGTGCGAAACGGCACATCATGATCTTAAACTTAGTGCGCTGTGAGTAGTTGCTTATCGTAAGATGGCGTTTTCCATGTCTTATCTTACAGCAGGGGCACATTTTTACTCCTCAGGACTATCTAGGAATTGGCAGTCGAAAGAATCGGACCAGTTTTTTTCACCTGCTGTTTAATTTCACTGGAGTGTATTTGCGATGTATCTAGTAGAAAGAGAATTAAGCAATTCTTGGACAATCGGCGCTACTATCTAAGAAGACTCCTTAAGAGGGAGGGAGGAGCAGCTTGCTCCTACACACCAGTCCGTTCGTTGCGACCGTCGCACAATAAAACGAGATTTGCGTCCATATATCTCTCTCTCTCTCTCTCTCTCTCTCTCTCTCTCTCTCTCTCTCTCTCTCTGACTGCTGATTTTTTTTTCTATAATAATTCTCTGTAGATAACGCGATGCCGTAGCCCTAAAAAACAGTTGGTTTCTGCTGTACTACGCTAGAAGCAGCTGTTAACTACCTAGTACCATCTGAAGCATCCCAAAAGGTCAAAGCCTTTCCCACTGCAGCCGAATATTTTTTGCATTTTATCTTCATCTCAAAAAGTACAGCCACATGACTGAAATGAGGTCCTTTTATAGTGAAGCTGTAACTTTGTGACGAGGTTACTGTAAGTGGCTCGTGGAATCCAGGATGAGCCCTGTTGCGACGAATTAACACTGTCAATGGTTTACATATCAGTACGCCAATCCTACCTAAGTTGCTTGGTTGCAAGTTAGCGGATAACCACAAATGAAAAAATATAGTCTATGAAAGGAGTTTTTCCAGAGACTGGTGTAAGACATTAGTCACGTTTACTTAAACGTAAATTTGTAACATGTTAAATTTTTGAAGGCAGCGTTTAGAATCGGTATTCCTTTTTTCGCTGGTGGCGCACTTCGCGTTGCCTATTCTTGCACGACCCGCCAGTTGCCTCTGTATCCTTAGTATTTTTAGACATCTTTTTTTCAAACCGAACATCGACAACGTTTTGCTTGTAAAAGTACACATCTGCAGCGCAGTGTTGACTTGAAGTAGCGTTCCCGGTTTTGCCTTTACCGTTACGCTGCGCTGGTGTCAGGCTTCTAGCCGATTCCCTCACTTGACCTTCAAGTGGATATCCTTGTCGCACTATATTCCAGGCTGACAGTACTGTAGTTGTGACGTATTGTTATGTAGAGCACGTGAGTACACAGATGTGACAATTTTTAAACTAAACAGCTGTTCCACAAATGGGCACAAAGGAATTTTATACTTCTGTGCCTGCTGGCTTTGAAGCAATATTCGCAGGTGGAACTAAAAAAAAAGTCGCGGAAATGCCGAAAAATCTGAACTGGCGTACCTTTGTAGATGTCAACTCTCCCGCGAAAGCCGACTAAAAAAGATTCATTGAGAGCCAGTAGTAAGAGAAGTATCTAGATAAATATACTATAGCACCCTAAGCAGTGTTGCATGTGGGACGGTGAAGACTTACGATCAATTACAGCACGCACTAAGGCATTTAAGCCGTCATTCATTCCGCACACCATATGTGAATGGAACTAGAAGAAAATAGTTATACATTGCACAATTGGAAACACTCTGTGCAATACAGTTCACTGTGGTTTGTAAAATATGGATGTGTAACCACACCACTCAAATGCTAACCTCCCCTTGTGGCGTATCTCCTTCTACCAGCTGAACTGTGTGCTGACGATTATTGTACACCACAAAAAGGAAATAACCCGAGGTCGAGCATCAGCGTAGACCTCCGTTCCTTTACCTTCGCACCGTCGAATGAAGCAGAAATGAATTACATGTAACAGTGCTAATTCTAGCGCATGTCATGACTCTTATCAACACCATATTAGAATGTTCGCGCAAAGAAACATATTTGTTTTGTATTGTACCGGTTTACCAGATGTGACGAGCTAATTTTCGGATGCTACAACTATACAGAACAAAAAACTTATGCTATCGCTACTTCCCACTTTCCGCGCTCCCTTTAAGGAAGGCGCGTCAGAAGAATGTTATTGGTAAATCTCCGTTGGTTCTATTTTCCCAGTTTTCCCGCCTTGGTCATTTCGTGAGACGTCTGTGGAGGAAGCAGTATGTTGCCCGACTTCATTATCTCGGAAATTTGATAGTAAAATGTTCCGTGAAGCACAGTGTGTCTGTTAACAGCGTCTGTCGCTGGAATTCTCCATATTAAAGAGCAATACCCATGAACCTGATGAGGGTTTCAAAAGTTGGCTCTTTCGTTGATTAATTACGTTCCCGTAAGATTCTTCCGATGAATCTAAGGCATCTGCTTCTTCTATAACTCGTTTCATGTGATTGTACCGCGTTTGGTACTTCTGGGTGGATACTCTTAGATATTGTTACTGTTTCCAGTGATTATTGCCAATAGTATGACAAGACAATAATGGGTCTTCTCGCCTATTTGTTTGCAGTGCATTACGTTTACTTATAGTCAAATTTCACTTGCACAAAACGTTTATCCTATGCAGGTCTTCCTACATTTCGCTACAACTTTCTGGCCTTACGACTCTCCCATATACAACAGTATAAACCACTACCAATATCGCAGAGCTTTCAGCGTATCTACCAGATCGTTCATATACATCGTGAACAGAAAAGGCCCCATAACGCTCCCTTAGATTGCGCCCAAAATTCCCATTATTTTTGTCGATGCCGTTTCGTTAAGAATGACATTTAGATTTTCTACTGCGAAGGCCTCAATCCAGTCACAAACCTTGTTCCCTTATTTTGTTGCTGGCCGTTGTGGCCGAGCGGTTCTAGGCGCTTCAGTCCGGAACCGCGCTGCTGCTACTGTCGCAGGTTCGAATCCTGCCTCGGGCATGGATGTGTGTGAATTCCTTAGGTTAGTTAGGTTTAAGTAGTTCTAAGTCTAGGGGACTGATGACCTCAGATGTTAAGTCCCATTGTGCTCAGAGCCATTTGAACCATTTTTTCGTATTTTGTTTATTAGACGACATTGTGGAACTTGATCGAATGTCTTTCGGCAGCCTGTGCACAGTTATCTACTGCTCTATGCATCTCATGGACGAACCGAGCATTCTCGTTTTGAACCAATGTTGATTCTTACAGAGGAGATTTAATTGATCGAAAAGGGTATAATACCCTCGCGAGCATAAAACTTTCACCACAGTTCAGCAGCAGACTTAATGTAGGCGATATAGACCTACAAGTAACGAGTGCTCCTATCGACGGGGGTTTCGAGTTGATTCCATATTTCTAGATTTCCGGAAGGCTTTTGATACCGTTCTCCCAAAATTGTGTGCCTATAGAGTATTGCCTGTTGTGCAGCTTGAGTCATAATCTTCTGTCAGAAAGGTCACAGTCCGTAGAAATGGCTCGGAAGTCATCGATTGATACAGTGATATATGGTGTTCCCCAAGGAAGTGATACAGACGCTCTGTTGTTCTTAATTCATGTATAAGATGTAGGAGACAATCCGAGTAGCCCTCGTAGATGCTTGAAGATGTAATAGTTGTTGACCATTTAGTGAAGTCATGAGATCAGAATTAATTGGAAAAATGATCTAGAGAAAATATTTGGATGATGCGAAAAGCGTCAGTTGACACGACTCTAAGTAAATAAAAAAAAGTGGGGTCCTCCACACTTGTACTAAAGAATTCGTTAAATTTCTCTTACTCTATAAATCACAAGATTTGGTTACATCGGGAATCGAACTGCCGACAGCACGTCTAGAATGCTACAAACTGAGCTACACGCGACATGACAAGCGGCATGTTTTGTACATAACTGTGCTCAGAAATGTTCGTAGCGCTCTCTCTCTCCCTCTCTCTCTCTCTCCCCCTCTCCCTCTCTCCCCCTCTCCCTCTCTCTCTCTCCCTCTCCCTCTCTCTCTTCAAAGGCAAGAAATCAGTAAGCGAGGCATGCTGTAGACTGAAATTCGGACAATTATTTACAGTGAATACTGCTGAAGCATCCAACTACAAATACGAAGTACATATGACAACAATTTAACCTGATATCTGTTGTCACACATTCAGATATGCGACGTTTCAGGTAACTTACTTCCTCTTGACTAGACGTTTCAGAATGCACCAAGGAGGCACTGATTTTAGGTAAGAGGTCCATATTGACTAATTTCTGTTGGGTCTAGTACAAATCAAAGGCATACACTCCCTTTGCCACAGAATTTGAAACTTAAAACCACAAGCATGAGTAACGAATTTCACCTCCCACGCAGTGAATAGTTTTGAGGTGGCCTATAACTTAAGTAAGCTGTTGTCCTTATTGCCATCCTATATACGTTCCTATCCACATACCCTTCATCAACAGTATTCATTGTCCCAAAGACTTGGTTAAAAAGTATACAAATGAGGACAGGTCACTGCTCACCAGACAGAGAAAGCAGTGAGGGGCAGACCGGCAACCAGAAAGGACTCTGTGTGCCTTTATGTTGCTCGGCGCTTCTTCCTCTGTCTGATGAGCGATGACTTGTCTTCATTTCCATCATAATACTTGTTATAAAAGTTGGCACGGTTTAGCTGTGGAGTGTAATACTGTGGGCAGACAGAAAACACTCCCTCTCGTTCACCTAAAAGAAATCGAAGGCAGAACCAAGAGGAAGCACAAAACATAATGAGACATGAATTTATAAATGTAGAAGTACGTGATTTTCAGATATTTGAGGAAGCATTTCATGAAATACTCAAGATTGTTAGGGAGTGGGTCGAATATATGCAACAGAAAATCCTCTTAACATTCCAACTATGTGAGGCCTATTAAGAACATGTAGAATGACTGAAACGTCTTTCTTTATTTTCAGTTTTAACAGTAAAGTGTAAAAGTCTACATCAGTAGAAACACAGGCAATAAAAGCTAAGAAGTAAAATAGAGTGCAATATCTCTTTTTTGTCATTAGTTAACAATACTCATCATTACCTTTACAAATTAGGCTCAAATTAGACTGGTCAGATTAAGGACACCATAAAAGTCCATAAACAGTACACACATACACATCTCCTGGATACTATAACTGCCTGTGATAGTGCCTAAGTGTAGGCAGTCAGCAATATAATGCTAAGTATCAAAAACAGTACGGAAGGCCCTTTATTGGACACTGCTAATACGTTATTGATATTTAATTCCAACCCACCATATCTGAAAGAAGCAAAGGTCCTTTTATACGAATTAGGCGGCAATGGAAATGTAGAAAATGGCAGGTCAGTCTCATCACTATTATCCTACTGAGGAAACATAGTTGTTAATCACTTGAAGTAGATTTCTCGCTTAAGAACAGCTCGTCTTCACCCCTAGAAAGTGGAAAACAGTTTACAATAGCAGTTCTAGAAATGTCAGATGAAGAATAATAGGTAACAGACGTCTTCCCAGACCAAACTAAAACCTTTAACTCGGCAGACCGCGGAATTTCGTTAAAGGAACTTGATGCCCATAGAATGACGAAGATAGTAAGGGAGTAAACAGAATGGAATGAAAAGAAATCTTTCATATTAATGAAGCATTTAATTGTATTGGGAAGCATCTCTCGGATCAAGAGCTTGTAAAAACATAAGTAGCATTGTGTTGGGCACAATACTATTCCATGTTTATATTAACGATAACACATAATGTATCAGAAGTGGAAACAATACTGCCCGCAGATGACTGCAACTTTTTAATAACTGCTGAGTCACAAGAAATACTGAAGTAATGCTTGTACCTATGGTGGAACAACGTGGGCAGCAAAGAAAAAAGCCGTATGGGTGATTTGAAAAACATCTGCTTAAAAACGCCTGCTTAACAAATAAATCTACTCATGCACTTACGTCACTGACTTCCATACTACGTGTAGGATCTCTGTAACACTGCTGCTGGCTTTCTGTGGCTGTCTCTGCTGACGGATTATTTTCTTAAGTGGAATGCGGATGGCACAATTTGTTACCTTCATTTAGCCTTCTGTATGAGGAAAAGGAAATATTGGTGTGACAGTGGACTTAAGTTTCCCCTACCATCACCTTCTTCCATTGGCCAACAAAGAAATATTTCTATAATAAAGAAGAAGAAAAGAATTGTGGTAACCTGACATCAAAATTACATATATGGGCGCCACAAAACTAAGAGAGGACGTGATAAACTGTGGATCTTCCTGCCCTGAAAGCAGTAATGTTAAACAGTAAAAATATCGTTTGTCACTAATTGTATAAATCAAAAGGTATTTGCGGAAATATTTAAATGCTGTTTAAAACGAACCATAGCGCGAGACATAATTATGTGTGTGCGGCTTAGAAAAAAATCTGTTCCCATTTGAATATTTTGAACATGGCTGCACTACAGTAACGGTTACAGAACGGCAGGTGTAATAGAAAGCCAACCATTTGCAAGAATTGATGGTTTTTACATATGGACATAACACTGTTGCCAACACGTCATGTGGAGACAACTTTACTGACTGACTGCTCATGTGAATTTTCTAAGTACAACATGTCCTATGTTGGTGTATATCATATTGTTGGTGACATTCCTACGCTAGTTGTAGAGAGTAGTTTCTGTTTGGTAAGTAATATTTGTCCGTGACGTTTTGTTTGTAAGTTAGGTTAACGCATTGTATGCGGGTTGCCCTTCTGAGGAACGTGAGTTTAAATCCGTCGAAACCATGGTAAAGGTTACCTAAAAACCACCATTTCTTGCAACTGGTAGGCCGTCTATGAAAGCTGCTGTTCCAGTTTGTTACATATCCACATTTTAATTCTATATTCATAAGAAAAAGGTGTGCTGTAAAAAGTTCTGCATATTCAATTTACAGGCCAAACCTCACACCGCACAGCAACATCCACAAGGCTCCTGTGCCATTTATATCACCCTTGTTCTCAGCAGCTACACACGGTTTTCTTCTTTCCTCATTGCACAGAAATACTTGCATACGAAATCCACCGCCACATCCGTTGGCACGTCAGAAAGCATAGTTTCTGAATGTCTGCAGAATGAGTTACAGATAGTCAAGTAAATGAGGTGTCAGTCATTAAAATAAACGCGTTTTGCGTTTCGGCGAGATCTTTTCACAAAATTTCACTCACCAACATTCTCAACCGAATACTGAAGTCTTGACATTTAGTTGACTCCCACGTACATAGGGGAAAGTGACAATCGCAATGAAACACCAGAATAGAGCCCGCATGGAAATATTGACTTATTGATTTTTCCCACATGCTAGTCGAGATTGAAATGATCGAGTAGTAGTCTGATCGTGGTTCTACGAGCCCTCTGCCAAGCACTGCGTATAAATTACAAATGTAGATAATTATGTACCTCTTTCCGACGGCCATGTTCTGTAATGGGAATGAGCGGCGCTTGTTTTCAACCTCTAGCAACGCTTAGTTTTTCCAGTGCGCATTGAAAAATGCTGCTAAAAGGGGAGCAAACCCTTTCGCGTACCTGTAAGACCCGTTCGCGTCTCTCAGTAGGTTCGGTTACCTTTCCTCTCTACAGCGATGTTTCCATGTCCTTCCTTTCTAGTACTTCGGGGGTTAACGTTTCGTTCCTAATGGCATACAAATTTATCGTACACGTTTAAAGGCTCACATCCATGAAAGCATTACGAGATGTTAGGTATTTACAGTCTCAAGGTGCGGTTTCTGTTAAGCGGCAGTCGGTTGCGACATCTGTTGCATCCTCCAGTGGTACCATGAGCAAGCTCGCCGCGTCAGCAGTCCGGTGAACGACAGCTGAGAGACTTAAGGCTACACCGATGAGGGGCCATCGCAGTTGCACTACAGATGAAAGTACAAACTTGTTACCGTTGAAATGTGTGCCATAAAAATGTCATTTATTGTTGTAGAAGACGAAAAACTGATAGACATCTTTGTCGCCTTGTATGTCTGGACATAACTTCGGAAGTACCAATGCATTGAAGACGTGAGGCGATTTGATATATCTATATCGGTAGAACCTCTTCAAGGAAGTCGGTCACAATTTTCGTGTAGTTGCTTCCACGAGAATGTGTTTAGAACAGCGTGTATTACCGTGTCTATGTCACTTCACTTTACTTGACTCGCAGTCGCATTCTTCTCAGCGGCTGACGGCACTCAGACTTCTACAATCAGGGACAACTCTCATAATGAGTTTTGGTGACTTGACTGCTACGCCGGGATGCTAAAGTGCGGCTCTTGAAGTAGTTCGTAAATGAATATCCACAGAGAAACTTTCAGTGTTGGCAAAATAGCCACCCGTAGTTGCTGAAGTTTCAGATGATGGCGGGTTCAGTTGGATTGCTTTCGTAATGTTTCTATTCTTCAGGAAAGAATCTATGAGGGGACTGTGCAGAGATCGAGCGACAGTGATTAAAGAACGCCACATTAAAGTATGTACTATCCGAACTAATAAAGCGAAGCTGTTTTCAGACACTCTTCGATTGCGGTATATACCACAATTGATGTGATGTGATAAATCACTGACTTAAGTGCATCGACTTAATCAAAAGCTGAATACAGTAATTGCTGTGATTGGCATTTGCAAGATGTTTATTTTGCCTCAAGTTAAACTTTACACAAATATTAAGAACGAATTTTCCTTTCAAAAGAATTTTATTTCCTCCGAATCAACAGAAGAAAAGGGAAGATTTTTTGAACAAACAGAAAAGCGTACTACAGAAATTGTTTCAGCACTGAAACTTCCTGACAGATTAAAGCTGTGTGCCCGACCGGGACTCAAACTCGGGACCTTTGCCTTTCGCGGGCAAGTGCTCTACCATCTGAGCTACCGAAGCACGACTCACGCCCGGTACTCACAGCTTTACTTCTGCCAGTATCTCTCTTCGGTAGCTCAGATGGTAGAGCACTTGCCCGCGAAAGGCAAAGGTCCCGAGTTCGAGTCTCGGTCAGGCACACAGTTTTAATCTGCCAGGAAGTTTCATATCAGAGTGAAAATCTCATTCTGTTTCAGCACTGTTTCATTTACACTCAGTGTTATAGCAAGAAAAATCAGAGACCTTTTTTTCTCTTGGCAGTACTCCGATAAATCACGATGACACACATTACTGGCGCCGACGATTGGACTCTAGAGAGCAACTTCAGTATTTGAGAATGACACACTTCTGAGCGTGATTGAAATTAGCATACCTTGTTGACGGAAGAGCTGTTTCTCGTTTTACTGGTCCTCCTGACGGTAAAGGATATACCCAGCGAGAGCCAGGTGATTGCAGCCGCCCCCCACTCTTATTCTGCCTCGCCAGACAGAACAATTTATCAACTATCAATTTGAAGAAACCAAGAACGTGTGATGGATATTGACAAATAAGTGTACCCAGAACCGTCTGTCGTAAAATGTCAAAACTATTCAATCATTTGCCGCAAAATTACCGTGAACGTAATGTACAAGAAGTTAAAGGGAGTAACGTAAACTATCAAATTCTGTGTGTATTAAAATGCCGTAGGTAAAACTAGATAAATTGCTACATCGAACTCCAAAGTTGTGCTTCTTGTGACTTTCGCTTGGTGTAGCAGTATTATGTTGCCGCACGTCTGTCTTAGCTTTGTCAGCTTATAAATAGTAAACGTGCGCTGTAATCTGATGGGTAATGTCATCAACACTAGCTGACGTCTCCTATCTGCGGATCTTGTTTTGCTGGCTCGGCTAATGCATGCGTGCGTCGTTCTTTAGAGATAACGTATCCGAATTTATAGGAGACAGTCAGCGCAAGTACGTTGAGGACCGCGGCCTCAGCGTTCGTTTTGTGTGTTCCCGCCCGTGAATACCGCACTTGAGCGTGCGTCACGGTCGAAGGCACTCCTACACAGGCCACGTAGGCGCCGTTCGTAGTAGGCTTACACTGTACCCCAATAAGGCCTGTTCCCGTCACGAATTGCGCAACAGCAATGGGTATGTTTCGCCATGTCTGTGAGTTGGCGCAAATTTTTACAAATAGAAGCAGATTTAATTACTAATTTTCTTGCAGCTGCTGCTCGCAGCGGAAGGTAATAACACTTACTATTGACTTGGTGACGTGGTGTGACTGGTTCCAAACGTAGCAATAAATAGAGATATTTCGATGATTATACCTCTCACGATCTTTTTGTTGCTTTTACTTGCCCCCTGAAGACAGAATATAGCGTAGCGTAAACGCTGATATTGCCGCACCAAGCGAAAGGTGTGAAAACACAGCATTTTCTAAATGTGTTATCCTGCGACCACCATAGTCAGCTTTGATAAACGGTTAAAACTCTTTTGTAGGAGCTAAATAGAAAGCGTGGCCGCAAGAGTGAAAAAGTAGATTTTTGTATCGGTATGTAATCTCAGGAAACCGTATCTTCGATGTACCTGTGTGTTTTATTGCAAAGGAGATTGAGTGCTCGATTTGCCGTTTGTGCTGACAATGCGACTCGCTCAAACATCGTCGGGGACACGCTACACCCGGCGAAGAAATAAATATCGTGTTTTTGTGAAATTCTAATTCGCAGAATTGTTGATAGAGCAAACTGCTCATTTGGCTTACACTTTGCAGACAGTCGAGATTTTTGAGTTGGGTTTGATTATGGTCTTTCATATTACAGGCGTGACGTTAACTATCTGTTGTTCGGTTTGTTAAGTCTGTTAGCGAATGTGATCTATGATGTCACATTTCATAAGTTAGATATCTATATTTGGTATCTGCAATTTCGCTGACGTTTTTTACTCACTAGTATGTTGGTGTAAATGTTTGTAATGATCATTTAATTTGTAAAATTTCGTGGCGTTCAATCACGATTACCTTCTCGGTGAGATGTCCTGCATACGAGATTCACTTACATATCAAGTTGGTTTTTGTGTAAACCCGAAATCATTCAATATTTAGGGAGTACACGATTGCAAAGTTGGAATTTTCTCTAACCTTCAACTGTGTACAACATTGCGACTCGTGTCGTGGAATTTAGAGCTACATTAACATTTCACTGACACATTTAATCCTTGATCGCAATAAACTGCTACGACTGCATGGTTGTTAGTATGGAAAATTTTAACTTTTCAGACTGTCGAAACTTTAACACAACATTTTTCACAACATACGGTGCCAACGTTTCCTTTCGATGACATGAACCTATCTTTCGGTTAGCTCTAATTTAACGAACAGAGAAAATCGTTCGCTAGCCGCCTATCTAATTTCCACAACATGGAAACATAACGTATTGACTGCCGTCTTCAGTGTTAATTCAATTTTACGCCCTTGAAGTTACGAAAAGTTATTCTTTCTCTTTTATTGGCGTAAATAAATTTGAATGGAATGCTTCTGCAAATCGCCAGCGTGAGTTTATTTCTCATCACCTACATTAATCGCTCATGAATTTAAAAGATGTTGACTTTGTATATACGACTTCCCATGGAAAGTGTAAGGGCGAAAGAGAAAACATCAGAACATACCAAATTTTGTGTGTCCTCTTGTTAATCAGCCTACATAGCTGAGTGTCTTCCACCCCCCACCCCGCCTCCTCTCAGTCACCGTCGTGCCAACGGGCATCCATCTTTAAGGTCTCTTTCTGCCTGTGAATAATCGCATCAGATCATGATGCTTCTTGGAGCACGGTTACTTCTATAGGACGTTAGCCATCCCCATGATATTTTAAGCCTTCACCTTCATTTGCCAAATTGGCAGTCACTTCTCCCCCAACCTCTCTTCGTTTACTACTGTTAACATGGTATAAAATGAAGCCCATGTTTCGATGCCTATACACAAGATAATGCTAGTCTTTGCAACAGGTAGCGTCAGTTTTCAAGCTAACGATACTAGATGATTTTCTCTCTTTCCCGTGTGGGATTGTTTCCAGTGCTTGCAGATTCATATACAGTAGTCATTCATGTAATACTCGTAAGTCAGATGTTTTCAAGAGGGATGTCTTAACTAAGAAATGATCGCTCCGAGCAGACTGTTTAGAAATTATCTTAACAAGAAACCGAATCATCGCCTAGGGCACCTAAATGAGTGATAGTCACGTCTGCTGTGATGTTGATTATGGCTAGCAGTTTCTCTTTACTCTTTGAACTATTACAACTGTTGACATGCACCACTTCCTAACTATAGTATCGGGGTGTACTAAAGAGAAGCTGTCATCTTGCTGGTCGTTCGTACACGTTTTAAGGGGTGTTACAACATTTTCTCTGTTTTGATGACTAGTATCTACCGTTAGCTAGTGTTGTCATTTCGTGGAAACCTAGAACATATTAGGGCTACTGTTACTTCTCGCACACTGAAGAAAGCTGCGTTGCACATTATTTCAGATTCGATGTGTAAAAAAATGACTGCCAGATTGTTCTGTGCGAGATGGTGTAGGACATTGGTTTACACTTTGCACTACAGCGTAAAAAAAAAAAAAAAGAAAAAGTTAGAGTATCACGGCTTGATACTCATGGTAACTAAAAACTATTTTCATTAGTATATACTGGCTGATACCTTTTTGTTATCAATCGAAAAGTTTTGTTGCATTCGGCTATGTCGATTCGAGCTGATGTTTATGACTACCAAATAAATGTTCAAATGGCTCTAAGCACTATGGGACTTAACATCTGAGGTCATCTGTCCCCCAGACTTAGAACTACTTAAACCTAAGGAAATCGCACACATTCATGCCCGATTCAAACCTCCGACCGTAGCAGCAGCGCGCTTCTGGACTGAAGCGCCTAGAACCGCTCGGTCAAGCGGCCGGCTAAGACTTATCTAAAAGTCTCTTAGTCCTTGTCATATATTACTCCCGAGTTATATTTAGGCAGAAATATGAGGGCGTGCTGAAAAGTAATGCCTGCGCATATTTTATTCTGTTTTCAATATTGACTGAGGTTTTACATGCCTGCATATTATTCACTGGACTTTCTCCCATTCTCTGACGTAAGTTGCAACCCTGTGTCACTGGAGGGCTCCGAATTGTAGCGTGTAAAGGGGCGGAGTGCAGCGAAATTACGTCGGTGCGTGAGGGACCCCCAGAAAACAGAATGCACGAATTCGAAGAGTTCATCCACGCAAGGAGCATCCTCTCCTTCAGCATGACAGTACGAGGCCACACATCAGCGAAGCGACGTCGGCAATAAGACGACACCGTGGGGTGGTTGGGTTCACTGTTCTCGATCGTCCTCCACTCAGTCCCGACTTGGCCCCACCGCTTTTCACCTGTTTCGAAACGTAAAGAACACCTTCGAGGACAGCGCTTTGATAGCCATGAAGTGATGCAAGCTGAGGTGAGGTAGTGGCTCCGTCAACAGAGTTAAACATTCTACAGTGATGATATCAACAAACTGGTCTCTCGTAGGGAGAAATTTGTTCACCGCCAGGCTGACTATGTTGGAAAATCAATATGGAGCCATGAAGAATAAAGATGCAGATTGTTAATAAAATTGGGTTTATTGAAAAACTTTGCGTTTTTTCACATAAATTCGGACTCATTACTTTTCAGCACGCCCTCGTACTTCGGCAGTACGATCGTTGGTGGTACCACGATTAAATGTAATTCTACGGCTTCCAAAGACAAAGAGGAGGCGGTTGTCACCCTCCGTGTAATGCTCGTTTAATAGGGACTTAAAAGGTATATTGCGTTCCTTAAACTAGTAAAGGGGTTTTGCTTTGTATGAATATCTCCCACCTGCCACCACTCATAATATATCTGTTGCCATTTCATTTTGGCCAGGACTTAGTATATGATAACTCTTCTATTGAGTAAGAACATGTGACGCTGTGGTAGAGATGTATATAGGTTCAACACCATTGGTAAAATTTTAAGCATTATCATCTGATGAATGTCCGTAATTCTGTTAAATTTGCAAAGGACTTGAATCTGTTGAAAGGAATGGATAGTGTCTAGAAAAGTGGCTGTAAAATATCATCAACAAAAATAAAACAAGAATGGAATGTAATCCAACAAAACAATGAGTTGAGTTGATGATGCAATTAGGCTAGGAAAACAAGTGGCAATAAAGGAAATAAAAAGAATATAAAGTGCGTCTTGGAATTGGAAGAAAGTTTTTCTGAAAGAGATAATTATTTAAAATCTAATTTGAATGATTCCTAAAAATACACTCCTGGAAATTGAAATAAGAACACCGTGAATTCATTGTCCCAGGAAGAGGAAACTTTATTGACACATTCCTGGGGTCAGATACATCACATGATCACACTGACAGAACCACAGGCACATAGACACAGGCAACAGAGCATGCACAATGTCGGCACTAGTACAGTGTATATCCACCTTTCGCAGCAATGCAGGCTGCTATTCTCCCATGGAGACGATCGTAGAGATGCTGGATGTAGTCCTGTGGAACGGCTTGCCATGCCATTTCCACCTGGCGCCTCAGTTGGACCAGCGTTCGTGCTGGACGTGCAGACCGCGTGAGACGACGCTTCATCCAGTCCCAAACATGCTCAATGGGGGACAGATCCGGAGATCTTGCTGGCCAGGGTAGTTGACTTACACCTTCTAGAGCACGCTGGGTGGCACGGGATACATGCGGACGTGCATTGTCCTGTTGGAACAGCAAGTTCCCTTGCCGGTCTAGGAACGGTAGAACGATGAGTTCGATGACGGTTTGGATGTACCGTGCACTATTCAGTGTCCCCTCGACGATCACCAGTGGTGCACGGCCAGTGTAGGAGATCGCTCCCCACACCATGATGTCGGGTGTTGGCCCTGTGTGCCTCGGTCGTATGCAGTCCTGATTGTGGCGCTCACCTGCACGGCGCCAAACACGCATACGACCATCATTGGCACCAAGGCAGAAGCGACTCTCATCGCTGAAGACGACACGTCTCCATTCGTCCCTCCATTCACGCCTGTCGCGACACCACTGGAGGCGGGCTGCACGATGTTGGGGCGTGAGCGGAAGACGGCCTATCGGTGTGCGGGACCGTAGCCCAGCTGCATGGAGACGGTTGCGAATGGTCCTCACCGATACCCCAGGAGCAACGGTGTCCCTAATTTGCTGGGAAGTGGCGGTGCGGTCCCCTACGGCGCTGCGTAGGATCCTACGGTCTTGGCGTGCATCCGTGCGTCGCTGCGGTCCGGTCCCTGGTCGACGGGCACGTGCACCTTCCGCCGACCACTGGCGACAACATCGATGTACTGTGGAGACCTCACGCCCCACGTGTTGAGCAATTCGGCGGTACGTCCACCCGGCCTCCTGCATGCCCACTATACGCCCTCGCTCAAAGTCCGTCAACTGCACATACGGTTCACGTCCACGCTGTCGCGGCATGCTACCAGTGTTAAAGACTGCGATGGAGCTCCGTATGCCACGGCAAACTGGCTGACACTGACGGCGGCGGTGCACAAATGCTGCGCATCTAGCGCCATTCGACGGCCAACACCGCGGTTCCTGGTGTGTCCGCTGTGCCGTGCGTGTGATCATTGCTTGTACAGCCCTCTCGCAGTGTCCAGAGCAACTATGGTGGGTCTGACACACTGGTGTCAATGTGTTCTTTTTTCCATTTCCAGGAGTGTATTTGTTTGCAGTGCTGTAGCCTTATATAGAAGTGAAGTTATGGCAATAAGCAGTACAAACAATAACAGAATATAAACTATTGAAATGTGCTACTACAGAAGAATGCTAAAGATTTAAGTCGGTAGATCAAGCAACTTCTGAAGAGGTACTGAGTAGAACAGGAATAAAAGAAATTAAAGGGCACAACTTGACTTAAAGGAGGAGAAGTAGGTTGTTAGGACACATTCTAAGACCCAAGAAATAGTAAATTTGGTAATGGAGAGAAAATGTGGAAAGAAAACAACTGTTGGGTCAGACCAAAGATTGGCTGCAGTAAGTCTGTTGAAGTGATAATAGCCAAGGATGTAGAGTCAAGATAGACTAGCGTAGCGAAATGCATCAGACCAGTCTCCGGAACGACGACGACGACGATGATGATGTTGATGACGACTATTTTGGAACTGTAATTTCTACGGAGAGGGATTTTTCGCCAAAAAGATGCCAGGCCTCCTCTTCTACATTGACACTCCACAAGTTCTGTGTTATTTCTGTGTTATCCGTATTAAAAGAAGTTCAGTGGAATAGATAATCTTCACTTCAGAGAACTACGCTTAAAGTGTAAAATGTACTTAGTCAGAGCTAAAGTGTTAGTTGCATGCTCAAAACAAGCATACTGTGTATCACGAATACATCTTGTCAGCTCATGGTATGCGGGTTCTTAAAATTTTTTTCTGCTTTCCACATACACGTTACGTAATGATCATCAAATGAGAAAGATTAGAACTAATACAGGGACGTAGAGCCACTAGTAATTCATATCTGTAGTTCACGAGTGGAACAGCAGAGGACTAATGATGTTAGCACACCATGGCTAGAGGACAAATGCAAGGATGTAAAAGGCACATCTCAGTAGGGGTAAGATACATACTGCCTACAGGAAAATTAGAGAGACCTTTGGAGAAAAGAGAACCACTTGTATGAATATCAAGAGCTCAGATGGAAACCCAGTTCTAACCAAAGAAGGGAAAGCAGAAAGATGGAAAGAGTATACGGAGGGTATGTACAAGGGCGATGTACTTGAGGACAATATTATGGAAATAGAAGAGGATGTAGATGAAGATGAAATTGGAGATATGATACTGCGTGAAGAGTTTGACAGGACACTGAAAGACCGGAGTCGAAACAAGGCCCCGGGAACTACTGACGGCCTTGGGAGAGCCAGTCCTGACAAAACTCTACCATTTGGTGAGCAAGATGTATGAGACAGGTGAAATTCCCTCAGACTTCAAGAAGAATATAATAATTCCAATCCCAAAGAAAGCAGGTGTTGATAGATGGGAATATTACCGAACTATCAGTTTAATAAGTCACTGCTGCAAAATACTAACGCGGATTCTTTACAGACGAATGGAAAAACTAGTAGAAGCCGACCTCGGGGAAGATCAGTTTGGATTCCATAGAAATATCGGAACACGTGAGGCAATGTTTGACCCTACGACTTCTTAGAAGCTAGATTAAGGAAAGGCAAACCTACGTTTCTAGTATTTTTAGACTTAAGAAAGCATTTGACAATGTTGACTGGAATACACTCAAGTTCTGAAGGTGGCAGGGGTAAAATACAGGGAGTGACAGGCTATTTACAGTTTGTACAGAAACCAGATGGCAGCTATAAGAGTCCAGGGGCATGAAAGGGAAGCAGTGGTTGAGAAGGGAGTGAGACAGGGTTTTAGCCTATCTCCGATGTTATTCAATCTGTATATTGAGCAAGCAGTAAAGGAAACAAAAGAAAAATCCAGAGTAGGAATTAAAATCCACGGAGAAGAAATAAAAGTTTGAAGTTCGCCGATGACATTGTAATTAGGTCAGACAGCAAAGGACCTGGAACAGCAGTTGAACGGAATGGACAGTGTCTTGGAAGGAGGATGTAAAATGAACATTAACAAAAGCAAAACGAGGACAAAGGAATGTAGTCGCATTAAATCAGGGGATGCTGAGGGAGGTAGATTAGGAAATGAGAGAAGAGTTTCGTAATTTTGGCAGCAGAATACTGATGATGGTCGAAGTAGAGAGGATATAAACTGTAGAATAGCAGTGGCAAGGAAAGCGTTGAAGAGAAATTTGTTAACATCGAGTAGTAAGTGTCAGGAAGCCGTTTTTGAAAGTATTTGTATGGAGTACAGCCATGTATGGAAGTGAAACATGGACGATAAATAGTTTGGACAAGAAGATAATAGAACCTTTCGAATGTGGTGCTACAGAAGAATGCTCAAGATTAGCTGGGTAGACCTATGAGGAGGTATTGAATTAGGGAGAAGAGGAATTTGTGGCACAACTTGATCAGAAGAAAGGATCGGTTGGTAGGACATGTTCTGAGGCATTAAGGGATCACAATTTAGTATTGGAGGGCAGCGTGAAGGGTAAAAATCGTAGAGGGAGACCAAGAGATAAATACACTAAGCAGATTCAGAAGGATGTAGGTTGCAATAGGTACTGGGAGGTGAAGTAGCTTGCACAGGATATAGTAGCATGGAGAGCTGCATCAAACCAGTCTCTGGACTGAAGACCACAGCAACACCTCCATGTGTCCACTAACACTTAGTCACATGGCTTCCTCCATGTGTCCACTAACACTTAGTCACATGGCTTGATAATGCAAACTTGGACACAGAGAAAGACTTTCTTTGAGTTCTAATTTCCAGGTACGTGCAGGGAATGCATTTTTCATAGTCTTGCCCTTATTTATGGTAAATTTGGTATTGTTCATCATTGGTATTGTAGGCATTCTGTTCGTTGACTACGATAGTTAAACTTGATCACTTTCGTCGATCCAATATTGAAACTAACTCCCAGAGTACTTTTTTTTTTTTTAGTTGCCCCACATCATCATCACAGTATTTTCACAAAGTACATTGCGCGGAACCTGAATTACGCACAGTTACAAAATATACATTTCCATTGCCGACGTCGTCTACAGGATGTTAAAGCCTGATCTTCCATGAACACAAAATGTGTCAAATGTTAACGTTCTCATTCGGAAACCGGGATCTTGGCATTTTATTTAAATTTCTTCAATTATGGAGGCAGATTTATACTTCAAACATTTGGCGAGTAGTAAAATCCCATTAGAGTACGTGTGACTTCTTCCACCCTTCATCCTGACCTATTCGTTCTTTCTTCTTTCCCATACCTTTGTCCAAACGCGGTTTAGAATTATACTTTATATCTTTGAGGCAGAAAACTATCATCAGGAGCTAGAATTGATGGTTCACGCTTATTACTCCTATGCTGTTAAACTTTAATATTATTTCTCCGTCTGGTGAAATTACCAATACCGGCATTGTGTCGTAAAACTGTGATACCCCGCTTCCAACCGGCGGAAGGCGAAGTCGGCCCGAATGTTTGTTAATAAGATTTATGTGAATGTACTTTGTTTGTCGTGCTCTAACTGTTAAGCATATGTTTAACTATCGTTATGTATTGTCTGTTCCGATGTAATACTCCTGTGTAAAGCTAGGGTGAGGATGCTTGAATATAGACCGTGAGAAACGTTTGGAGTTACAGTCAGCAAAGCTATGTATACTACATCTGTCTCTGGTATTAATACGCCATCATTAAGAGGTACACCTCAAAAGAGAGAGAAATCACAGCTTGACATTAGGTTATTAATTATATTCGTACTCGCCTCTTGGTAATGAATAGTCACTGCTGATGCACTTCACAGCGCTCAATGTGCTTCTATTCCATTTTGATTTGCTGGAGAGAAAGCATTACACTTGATATTTCATTTTCATCTGTTTTGTCACCTGTTCGATCACTTATTCTCGGGGATAGTTTTATTTATACAAAGGTGGTAAAATGTAATTGATATGATTATTCGAAAAATGTAATGTTTGAATAATAATAATAATTATTATTATTTTTAAATTGCGAGCCTCTCTTTGTCGCTTCTTAGAGTCCATACTTTCCAGTAGTCTATTGTCCGTTTGTGATAGTGTGTTGAATAAGCAGCTTCTTTCGTCGCGGTGTAATGTAGCCTCCAAACGGAGTCTGACATTCTGAGGCCGACCACACACGTGCATCTTATTCCAGTATCGGACAAATGAATGTTTCGTGGATCCTGTGAGAGGGGCAGGGGCAAGATAAGTTGAAAATGCCCCTTACGCATGCACAACACCAGTAGCAGAGTTCTGGCGGGGAACATCAACGGTCTCTTATAGTAATGCGAAAAGTGGGCCATGTTGGTCTAGGCTGTATCGTAGTCGCCACCTGACGTACTTGCAGGTTGCGAGGGCTGTTGTGGCGCGGCTATAGTTTGTAGCCATTGGCTTACGCAAAAATTTTGCCTAGAGTGGGAAAGGTTCCAGCATTTTTTTTTAATATAACTGATTTGGTAAGTTTAAAAAAACGTGTCGTGTCCAAAGAACTAAAGAAGTGCAAAAGACATTTCGCATCTCAAACAATTTTATATCCATTATTAAAGTAGATCACTTAGAAACCCAAGTAGTAACTATACTCAGCAGTATACACAAAGTACTTCATTTCATGTTATTAATATTTATGTGAATGTCACGTTTTTGATTCGGCTATTTGAATTACATCCTCATATGATTAAACTCACACTTTTCGACGAGTTACGAAATAAGCTAGAAAATATTTGCTGAAATATTTATTTATATTCCGGTAACGTTGGTTTGAAGCTGAACGTTACAAGTTCGGAATAGGAAAAAAAGAAGAAACAAAAATAACCAACATATAAAATTTTTAAATTGAATTGGGTACTGATGATGGGCACGTATAATTGCTCCTATGTATGTTGTACAGCAAAACCCTTGCATCTGTGTATTGTGTTGGTCCCTTTCTGCAGCACAATAAGAGCGTTACGAGGAACTGTCAGAGGAAATTGAGGGCACTGTTCGGTAATTGGTCGTATCCATCGTGGCTGCACAACAGCGCCGAAGCGACGCCACCCCTCGGAATATGTGTAATTTCCTGTGAACAGCATGTCACATATTAGACATTGCAGTTGCAATGTTAAATATATACTTCAGTTTATGCATTTCAGTATAGCCGTGGTAAATAAATGGTACGCATTAACGAGAATTCAGTGACGAATAAAAAATCTTGTACCCAGATTCGGCAGGTACCTCCCCCCCTCCTTCTGCTTGCGCGCCGCACCCCCCCCCCCATCTAATCCCTCCCCCTCAGTACCATCACCATTAATGACCCGACTGGGGGGGGGGGGGGGTGTGGGGTGTCCTTGTAGTGCTAGTTCGTAGCATAGTCCGCAGTGCCACAATACACTCGTTTCTATTTGATACTTCAGTTGTATTGCTTATTGGTTGTATGATATGAGTCCACTGTAAAGTCATATGCGAAAGTCTGCCTGTTCAAACGTAACTTCAGCTGTGTTATGAAAGTAAGAAAGCTGTTCTTCGTTACTGTTTCACAGTGTTCTGCTATTATTGATGAGAGATAGGACTGAAAGATGGTGTTGGTGCCGTGCTAGGTTTTTGTAACATTTTTACTTTGACTTGTTGTAACTGTTCGGCACTGTTCTTGGACAGCTTGCTGCATTGAATGGCTTAACAGAGCAATGGTATTAGCCTATGGTTTGGCTTCTAGCGGCTTACTGATTATACCATATTTTCCACGAGCAGAGTTTTTACTAACGGCGACTAGTGATCTGACGATTTACTGTTCGCTAATTTCTGTTAGAAGCTTGGCCTGTAGTTTTTTAGGAGCTTTAGCTGTTGCTGGTGCACTCGGGATATTGTCTGAAATTTCTTTTGCGTGTTAGTTATCGAAATGAGGGTCTGTCTGCTTAAATTTGTAACTGAATTTGGGTGGGTTTCTTGGGAAAATTGAGCACTGAGCACTGCGCTCCCCAGAGCCCCCTTTTTTTTTTTTTGTCCCACTCAACTCGATCGAAGTGTCAGATTCCGCCCCAAGACCTGCATATTTAGGCACCCTTTCAAGAAAAGGTTTTGCGGGCGTATATGCACCTTGCGATGGCGTTCTCCAGCTCGCAATAAACGAAGCGATTTGAATGTTAAGTTTCTTGGTTTAACGAGCCATATTAAATGTAGATTTTATGTCAAATTGTCAGGCATTTAAACTTCTAATCTTCATTATTTTCTCTCAACTATCTTCTTAGTTGGACTCGCGTTAGAGAGAAGCGCAGTTCAGATTCCCCAATCATCCGGATTTAGGTTTTCTGTAAACCATTGAGGAGGGCAAACGGCGGGATGGTGCATTGCAAAGAACATAGGTGTCTTATCCCGTCCTTAGTTATTCCGAGCTTGAGCCCCGTCGGCAGGACGTCAACACCAGTCTTCCTTCTTGTGCTTTCTACAGCTTTGGTGTTTATAGTCACGCTAACTTTTTACCCGCTGTTTCACCCTCCCCTACGCTTATGCCACATGGTGTGGTCATTGCAAAAGTCATTGCAACTTTTCTCGTAAATGGTAATGAAATAAATACTGAAATATGCAAATGAAAGGTTAGTTCATATGTCAACATTGTGTGTAGGAAGATGGATGAACACACACACACACACACACACACACACACACACACACTGCCATTAAGATGTAGCAGGAGAAAAAAACATGAAGAAAAGTTTGGCGTTGCAATCAATCACAGTAGTGCATTACAAACTAAGCGCATTCAGTTTCATGAGGAGTCTTCCCAAGAATCCAGAGTAACGTAACGTGACCTGACAGTAGATGGCAATCCTTTCCAGGAGAACGAAAACATTGCCATACCAATGAAGGGCTCAGATCCGACGGTTCGCACATGGTGAGGCCACGGGGTATTCGGCGCCTTCCACAGAATGACAGTGTGTGATGGATTCGTTGGGCTTCTATTGCGAGGGATTTCCAAGATTTCACAGGTCCGTGTTCCTGCCTTGTACTATTGTGCACTGTTGCACTTGACAGTAAAACGTTTTAAACTACAAACTTTTCGTCTTTACTCACGTGCAGTGTGCGTATTCGTCCATCTCCTTACACGTAATGTTTACGTATGAACTAAGCTTCTATTTGCATATTTCAGAATTTTTTAATTCGTTACTATTTTAGAGACAAAAAATAGTTGTCATGGCCTTTACAATGACCCTCGTATATTTTACACATCTTCCCCCCCCCCCCCCAAAAAAAAAAATCCCTTATCGTCTCTCTCTGTCTCTCCAACTCCTCCTCCTCCCCCCCCTTCACTGTCTGCCCATCCCCCTCCTCTCTCTCTCTCTCTCTCTCTCTCTCTCTCTCTCTCTCTCTCTCTCCCTCCCCCCCCCCCTCTCCCCCTCCCTCATATGTCACCCCCACTGCAACGGGAGCTAGGTAGTTCTTACCCTCCACAGTTCTTCTTTCCAGACAGTTTTTTGTGTGTGTCGCATTCGTTTCAAAGATAGTTGGTGGTTGAGGAGGAGATGTGGAATGTACGTAGGGTATATATCCATTTACATTACTAGCTTCCCACACGGGGCTTCACCCACGTACGCATATTCGTATATATTGCACACTCCTGTCTCTGAATCTGAGCTGTTTCATCAAAACAATCAGGAAAAATTTTAATGTACAGCCCCCTTCCGTTTCTCTCTCCTCTCTTTCACTTGCATAATCATGCTCTGTCCCTGGACCACCTGCCTCCTCGTGACTCGTATCTCATCTATATGCCTGCTCACAAACTAATCCCTACCTCCCCCTCGCCCCCCCCCCCCTCCCTTTCCCGTCCACAGCCTATGTCATACCCTCCCCAAGTAGGAGTTAGGTGGTATTTCCTTCCTGCCAGTAAATTTCTCACAAGGAGATCCCAGTCACAACTTTCTGCTCGCAGTTTTGGAGAACACCTGTGTGTTAGGTGTTCATAGGTAGGTGTGCCACTGCATCTCCGTTACGTGGTTCTAACTTTTTAGAAACTGTGTTCTTAGAAATAATTACATCATCAAAATTATCCGGTCATCGCGACCTTCAACCACGAGAGCAGTATTCGTTTTTTTATGTCAGATTTGCCATTGAGAACCATCGATCTCGTTAACTATTACAGGAAGTGCCATCTTCCATGAAATGGAAATGGAGACTTGGGTTTAATTCCCTTCCGAAGTCCATGCCATTTGCTTCACAATCGCCATACCGATATTCTGTACTCCACCGATCACGGTGTAGAGATTTCAACTCCATTAATCATGGGAATGGGTGTCACATTGTATCTTGCGGTACTCTATTGGCAAAAAAACTTAGTCATCAGATCCGCATTAGCAATGCAGAAAGCGTCTGTTTCCTGAGCCAAGTTGACGGCTTTGAAGCGGGAGAACCTTTCTAGTTCTTCGAACCTACCAGTAACAAACGAAGCAGCCCGCTTCTGAAATGCTCCGATGTCTTCCTTTGTTACGAATTGCTGGGGATCCCAAACAATTGAGCAGTACTGAAGAATGGATTGCACAAGGAGATGAAAAAGCTTGCACAGGATAGAGTAGCATGGAGAGCTGCATCAAACCAGTCTCAGGACTGAAGACCACAACAACAACAACAACAACAACAACAACAAGGTACGGTACACCATACATTGTGTGGTGGCTTCCGGAGTATGTATGTAGATGCAGAAAAAAGATTCCTAACCAAACTTACGCTGCAATAAAATAGTTTCTAAAATAAAAAAAGGTTTTTGTGGTTCACAAATTATAGGTCGAAAGTGCAAGGTAATGAAAAAAGAACAATTGGTTTAAAAAATCTTTCAACTCGTGGTCGTCTGAACCTTACACTCAAACTTGTGGTGTGAGGTCTTCTGTTAGTCAGTTTTTTATAGGAATTTATACCTGCTATTTTATTTTCTCTGTTAAATGTGATTTAAATTTTCTATCAATGTTCTGCAACAAAGTTGGAATCCAAATGTCTCATGCATGCCACAAGCATTTCTTCGTAATTTTCTGCGAATGTAGTTTGAACAAATCCTTATGAGGTGTCATAGGTGTCCGCTGATTACCTGCAACTGATCTCAATCTCCTTTGCAGTTTAGAACTAATCTCCTTTGCAGTTTAGTTCTAGGATCATTAAAACACTCGGGAGCAGATACTCGTTCATTTCGCCTTCCAAAACATTTCAATCTCTGTCTTTATTTGCAGTTTCGAACCACTCTCCGGGACACGATTGACACTGCTAATTATTACGATACAGGCTCTATTTCACTACTTAATTTTTTAGTTGGAGTCACGAACAATGGCGGTCGAGTTTAGGCTTACAATGCGCACCTACGCTACGCATTCTCCGGCAACCAATGAGTGATCAATAGTGCTTTGAGCGCTCTGCTGTGTACGTCGTAGCTAGTGAGAGTATTAATCGTACCGAGTTATTTAATGATTTTTTAAACTCTTATTTATAGCTAGTTGTCATTGTTGGTATTGATAAGCGATAAATTCTAAATGAGCAATCGAGAGACATAATTTGCAGAATACACGCTTCCCTAAAGTGCAGAGCACATGTATGCACTTACCACAGCTGTCGCTTGGAACCGGCAACAATATCCCCCATCCGTACCACTATCTGCGCGAACCGACGTTGTTCGTGAATCGATTGTAGTAAGATAATATTACTTCTTAACTTTTGAAGTATAAATCAATGCTGAAAATCACATCGTTCACCAGCTTTGACACTCTAAAACTAATGAAATTTACTTGTGACACAAACTCAACAGCTACATCACTGAAGTTCTAGCAAATGACGGAGTGATATCCGCACTTTATTGCAAACATTACATGCGTCCGCTGTTTTGCGGCAAACCTGAAGTCCATACTAACTGCACAATGTGTATGCACCCCTCAGAAGTCCCACGACCTTTTCCCGAGTATATGCGTGGCGAGCACGGGGCCCCTAGCTATTGACGCACCAACTTCCTTTCCTGTGCTGCAATCTATCACCTCGTGACTATCCCCCTTGCTGCCTTTCTCGTAGTGACAGCCTCTGTCGTCGACCCAGCTATCCCTTAGGTTCTGCTTTCCTTTCTTGAAATATTTTCACTCGCCATCTTTTGGTTGAAGTAATTTGTGGGCCCCCTTCTGGGTTTGACCTCCATTTTCCAAATTTTTTTGGAGTTCGGACCGATTGGGGAAGAACACCTGAAATAGCGCCTATTGCATTCAGAAATGATCATCTGCGCGCAAAATTTGCGTAAGCTCGTAATTGCTGTAGGCGATCCGGCATTTTGGGATAGTTATGTATCCTTTCCATTGAACCTCCTGACTATATGAGGATTACTCTGCTGATGCCCGAGCTGCGAACTCCCCACGCATGCCGAGGAGTAGCCCTGTCTGTCTAGGGCATTAGGACTCCCGACAAAGTCCATCGCGTCAGATTGTTTCCCGCGGCTAGGTGGCACCCGTGGGGAGAGCCCTTGATCGAAGTAGGAGTAGGTGACATCAGGGCGGACGTTTCGCAAAACAATGGCGGTTCTAATCCGGCCGTCTCATAATGTAGGAATAGAAATTTCAATGCAGATAGCTACAACCCAGCTGCTTTCCCTACCCTGGCTACGACACGGGAAGAGGAGCAAGTCATATGCGTATGTATTACCCTATACATAATATGTACTTGAACTGATGGGGATAATTGCACTGCAGCAAAGCTGTTGTTTTTTGTAGAACATATTCAAGACAAAATTGGAATAGTTCAGTCATTGGGAAAGGCGCAATGAATTGCTGTTGATGAGTCTCCTCTGCTGCACAATTTACAGATCTTCAGACATGTGAACGTCTGGATGACGTGTGTCATCATTGCCACACACAAGACTTTAAATATTGTCCAAGGAATCATCTTCCACTGAGACCTTACCCTGAAAACGGAGCTACGGACTAACCTTGAGTGGCGAGACGTACATTTTATGTGGTGCATACAAAACACCTCAAGGACAGTGGAATAGATACGGGTATCTTCATCGTATCCATTGAAGAGAGTGTCGTCCCAGGAAAAGTCGGTCATGGAATACAGGTGTGATATGAAATGTTGCATCTCACCGCCCCCGCCCATGAGGTGCTTCGATGTTTTTACTTTGTTTATACGCCATCCCGCTGCGCGATGTACTCGAAGTGTGGCAACTGCTGATGAGCACTCAACGAAGGTAGTCTTCATGAAGAACCATATTTTCTGTGTCAGCTGCACAGAACGCCCTCCACATTCACCGGCTTGCCCCGGCTTCAAGAAATAAAATAAAATACAGTAATATGAATTTATTGACCGCCTGTAGTGTTCTGAGACATGTAAAAAATATGACCGTCCTGTTCATACGGTGTCTAATTACGCGAAAGTCACAGTCATCAATCCCACTACCTCAGTTTTTTCAAAAGTAGTTCTCCCGATGACTTCGTCTCTTGCGCTTCTTCCTGCACTGCCCACGGGAACCACTTCCCGCACGAGGAGCTTCCTCCTCCGGCTTCTACCCGTGTACCCGTGACAGGGTTCCCTCTCGGGGTCCTTATGGCCAGAAACCCACAGATCAAGGGTCCGACGCCAGCCAGTGGCTGAAGAAACAGTGATCTGATGGTCCAAGAAGAAGAAGAAGAGGAGGAAGAATAGGAGAAACAAGGCTACTTCGTTGACACCTGAGGCGCTAGATTCCCCACGCTGACTGACTCTAAACCCGTGCGCATTGATATTATTCCTCCGCCATCGGTGGCAGGCAGTGATCCTGGGGCATATTCAGCTCTTCTAGCCCGTTCACGCCTAACATGGACAAACGTAACATCATGATTCAGTGAAATTGTAATGGGTATTGTAGTCAACTGCACTTCTCGTCAGCAGTTTGCTTTACAAGAAAAATGTTTCACTCACTACTATTGGTTCCAACGTGGTACGAAGAGGGATCCACTCAGTGCCGACCCATGTACAGGCTCTTATAGATGCCCTCTCAGGGCCAGCATGGTTCCGACAGAATGCACAATAGTCACGTGACGGGCATGAACAAGATATTCCTGAGGAAGTTGAGGTTGAGAAACAGATGAATGCAAAGAAGTGGTTTCATTGGAGCGTCCTTGGTATAGTGGTTAGCATTGCTGACTGCTGACTCGGAGGTCCCGGGTTCGATTCCCGGTAGCCATCTCGCATTTTCTGGCCATCAAAAGCGTCATTTGGGGGGGGGGGGAGGAGAGAGAGAGAGAGAGAGAGAGAGAGAGAGAGAGAGAGAGAGAGAGAGAGAGGGGGGGGGGGGGGGGTCACTATCTCGAGAAAACCTGCATACAAAGTTTGAAGAACCAACTTCAAAAGGAACGAGAAGCGGCCCGAATGACTGGTGCAATTAGTTCCCAGCAAGTTCATGCCGTCGTACTTTTGATCATAGTGCACAAAACTATTTCAGTTATACTTCTACTCACTCGCGCGTATTAGGTGCGTTGACTTATTATAACTCCCTACATTTCCTAAATTGAAGTTACTTGTCTACTTTGTTGTGAATACCACTACTGTGGAACTGATGGGTGGCAAGAAAAATTTCACTCTTAACAGAGATAAGAAAGTACGCGGTCGCTAAAGAACACTGACTACCCCTGGTATAGTGCCATGGTGGACACGACCACAAGTAAAAAAAATGTGCAGGAAAATGTAGTCCCATGGCAATGGTTTTATGTGCCATATCTTTTGCAATTGCAATAAATGACATAGTAGACGCAGCGCTTTGAGCAGTTCTCATCTTCGCTACTGTGAAACACATCTCTTCTACTAAAGAAGTGCTCATAGCTCTTAAGGTGTGCAACTTAGAGTACACATTTACTGTCATTTTTTTCTTGTTTTGGTCCATACTACAGTCTGTCAAAATTTTAAAAGCAAAGAGCTGGCAGTATTAGAGATATGTTTCACTTTATCAAACATAAAATAACGCTCATAGTCTTAAGCTATGCATTTTGGAACCCAATTTTGCTATACCCTTTTGCTTAGATTAATTGTTCATTTGATATCTCTTTATAGTGACCATTCCTCCTGGGACGCACTGTATGTGAACCTTTGTATTATAGCTTCGTATTTTTCTTTATTTCTTTATGTACAGCAGAATGCCAACCTTAGACAGCTACACAAGCAGAATGTCGACAGCGGGCGCGGTGCAATAGATACCATTTCTTACCAATTTAAGTCCTGCGTCGTGCATTTTTATAGAAAATGATCTACCCTTTCTCATCCAGAACCACACCTAGAAACTTAATTGCTGGAAGTGTGGATCTGTACCGTTTTCTAAGACGTCTTTTTGATAAATAGTTACCACATATTCCACACAAGAGCTTCCGCATGATTTTACTCTCCTTTTCATTGGTAACGGTTCCTGGTGTACCAATTGAGCAGTTTTATTCAAATTGTATAAAGCTTTCATTTTATCCCATTAAGACTATGGGAGTATTGTATATCAATCAGTAGCACCGTCCGTTTCATAAATATTAGACACTACATACCACAGTGGAGCCCAGTCGATAACATCGTCTTAGAAGCGTGAATATCACCGCATAACATACGTCAACAAAATTCTTTTATTAATGCAATCACGATTAACCAAGTGCCAAAATTCCCCCGTCATCACATTTTATTTCACAGTGCAACGACCCAGTTACTCACGCTCTATTTTAGAACTGGACGACCAGCAGCAGTACGATTGAAAGACCTTCGACGAGAACTGCAACTTCTTCCGATAACCTGTATGCTATACTTCGTCATAAAATCCCCCTTGGTTTGTTCCCCAAACAGCAGTAAGGATGGACCTACGCTGCGACACTAAAGATAGAAATAACTCCCAATTTTATATCTCCGCCGGTTACTGTGGCCTATCGGTTCTAGGCGCTTCAGTCCGGAACCGCGCTGCTGCTACGGCCGAAGGTTCGAATCCTGCCTCGGGCATGGTTGTGTGTGATGTCTGTAGGTTAGTTAGGTTTAAGAAGTTCTAAGTCTAGAGGACTAATAACCTCAGATTTTAAGTTCCATAGTGCTCAGAGCCATTTGAACCATTTTATATATCCTTGCGTTTTGTCATCCAACAGTATCTACATTTTAATATCGTTTACACAGACGTCTCTAGTTTAATGAACGGGACGGTTATGTATACGTACACAACCGGTATCGAGAACAACGACCTCTATGAAAAGTGCGGTATATATGCTGTAGTGGAAAACATTACATTTTTCTCGACAGAATTCCGTTATATGCAGCTACGCCTTGAGTGCTTTGCAAGCGATAGGCGAGAGCTATCTATAACATCCATCTGCCCATCCGTGACAAACTGTGTACCCACTGCCGCACAGGGATATCCACTGTTTTTATATAGACGCAGAGGCATGTCAGCGTTCCAGGTAATGAATGAGCTGGCTGATAAATTAGCCAGAGAGGTAACGGGGATGATGAAACTCGATATCATCGAAAATTGTATATCTACCCTGACTTCTGATGTCGAATGGATATAGGACTCCATGTAACAAAGATTTTGGCGGGCGATGAAACAGTATGCTATACTTGCTATGGAGTAACGGATATTACAACGATACAAAGTATATTAGAAAAGTTCTGCAATACGAAGCAACAATAAATCACAGGAGGATGAGTGTTGCTGTATGATATTTTAGCCGCAGTGACAAGTCTGTGGGCACAGTCGTTCACTAGTAGGGTTAGACGTTCACTAGTAGGGTTAATTTGAAGTGCATGCTATGCCATCGTGGTCACTAAGTGAGATTTGGACAGTTTTGCGGTACAACTTGGCGCGTGGCTTAAACATAGACTAGTGCTTAGGTGGTACAGAGAATTCCAAAGAGAAAATCTCACTCTGGGTGACTCAGAAAGGACGAGAAGGCCACGATCATCAGTTACGAAGGAAAACATTGATGCTGTAAGGAAAATTCTAGACGAAGACAGACGAATGACCTATAAGCAGATATACCTCAGGGCTAAATGCATCGGCAATTCTGCACGATCATTTGCAAGTAAAGAAATTTTGTTGTCTCTAGGAGCCGCAGAGACTGACGGTTGAGCAAATGACACGACTTGGCGACTTGGTCCCGAGAGATTTTAAAGTAGTTTTCTAAGGGACAATGTCAGTATGTGAATAGCATTGTGACAGGTGACGAGACTTGGCTGTGCTAATATGACGTGCCGACTAAGACTCAAAACGAAGTTTGGGTCTTTGAAGATGACACACTCGAAGCTGTCAGAAAATCCCGATCGGTAATGAAGAAAGGAAAGCGTTTTTTTTTCCATATCGAGTGGATTTGTTGAGCGTGTTGTTTTGGACACACAGAAGGCAGGCACAGCTTTGTGGTATGCTCAGCAGTGCCTGCCAAGTCATCCAATCTTTGAAGAACCAACGACCGAAGTAAAGAATGGACGCTTGGATTCTCCATCACGACAAAGCTCCAGCTCACCGCACCAAAGCATGCGCAGAGCATCTGCAGGGTACTGGACTGAAACACCCTCCTTCAGAATCCAGACCTCGCCCTGTGACTTCGCAACGTTACCGCATGTGGAAATGAAACTGAAGGAGTGCAGTTTTCAAGTGATTAGGACCTCCTGAGAGTTTGAGACGGCGCGTGTGTCTTAGTCCTTACAGAAACTTGTGATAACAGGTTTAGGGATTGGTTTTAGAGGATGGAGTGGTGTTCTCAATGTGATGGAAATTACTTCGGATAAATTGAGTAAATAAAGCTGTATTGCAAAACTTTCCTAGTACCCTTTGCTTAGAGACAACACCGTTACGGCTGAGAGAGCGGAGGTGGGCGGATGGGCTTCTCGCCACTGTCTTAGCTCTGAGGTGCCATTCGATCCAGTGTTCACTCCTGAACCCGCAGTGGATGATAAAACATCTGTCAGTGAACATAAGGTACTACCTTCGTCAACTAGACTGCCATTTTAATTTTATGCAGTGATTGTCGTATTTTTGACAGTTGAATTTTAGTAGGCTAGTTAGCCACTCATGTACGTAGTACAAAATGTATGATTTTGTTACCATTAAACAGGGAGACGGCAAGAAAAGCCTCCTATCTACGCCTTCGAATGCTATTAGACGATTGAGGGCGTGATTAAACACTTTTAGTCCCTACGTATAAGTTGTCATCCTGCAGATCAAGAACTGTTTTACTTTTAAGGAAATGTCTAAACACATGTGGTAAACAATGATTTATTCAAAAAATTAACCGTACCCAATTCTCTAGAAAAATCCAGCAGTGCGAGGTTCATAAATTAATATATCTTTATGAAGCTTCTAAAGAAAGACATCGTACTAGAGACTAAATTCACTGCTGTGCCTTAGCCTAAATAAATTTGAGCAACAGAGTATTGGTTTTGTTCATTTCCACTTGTAATATGGACCTCACACCTGTCATTTGCGGCGCTGACTTTATGTAACAAACAGGAAATATGATCAACACATCCTTGAGTCACAGTAATTATCGTTTTATTAAATTACCCAACACATTTGGATTCATATGGGCTCCATCTTCCGGTATCATTTGTCTCGTTTTGTTTTTTACATTATTTGCCATGCTCTTGAGTGATATGAGTTAGAGGAAAATTGCATTTCTGCTACAGTATTCAAAAACACGACTTACAGAATGCGAAAGATACAAGAGGAAATGTGAGGAAAATAACATAGCCTGGCGAATATTTTATTAGCAGACATAAGATTACTTCTTTCGTACTAACGTTTACTTAATGATGGCTATCTAATAGCTGTCTTTCGGTACGTAGTTATTTGGTGAAAGTTTCCGCTGTGCTCACACAAAATTAGAAGAGCATCGCGTTTTCCTTAGTGCCACATACGCGAATACTCAAGTGTCACAAAATACTGCTGTATACGTTTATTTCTCATGAGTAGAAATTGGTTCTGCTCTATGTACGCTTGCGCGGCAGTGGAATATGAAGCCCCTCTGTTATAGTTTCTAAAACCTCTTACATCATTGCGAAGTTTTACAAGCTTTTGACTGCAAGTAAAGCAACTATCTTTTTTAGTTCTTGGTTTTCAGACTTGCGTAGTGAAAACGACGATTGCGACAAACACCGAAAATTTCTCGCAGTTTTTATTATTGTCACATTTAAAAACTCAGGTAATAGAGATATCGAATTCTTGCCAGTAGATAAATCTGAACACTTTTTCAATGACATTCCTAATTTCCGGCGGATACACATCGTGTGTCATTAACGTAGTGGTTTCCATTGTGTAATGTTTCCTCAAGCTGCTGGTCATTACTGATTCCTTTTTTTCTGCTGGATACGTTTTGCCCTGAACATTGTTTCCGCTCCTCTGCCCTATTTTGACAAGACCATTAGCAGACTAGTGCCCTGTACTACAAATTACAGATGACGCTTAACAACATCAACGTTCTCTCTCTCTCTCTCTCCCTCTCTCTCTCTCTCTCTCTCTCTCTCTCTGTGTGTGTGTGTGTGTGTGTGTGTGTGTGTGTGTTAATAATATTGACATCAGTAAGTTGGGCTCACATTGGCGGAAGGGAAACACAAATGCCTACCGCTCAAGTTCTAACCACGTATGTTGGTAATGCTAAGGGGTCGAAACGCAGCAACCAGTCCAGCGTAGCATGGGCGACAAAGAACTGCTTGCTATTCGGTTTTCCAACGAAGCCGGAATCTAGCTAACCTCGTAGCCCATGCTTTGGAGGGATCTGCACGTTTAACTTAACGAGTAGAACGCTGGCTTGCGAAACAGTGGCAAAGTCTCACCCGGCTCGAATTCGCACTCTAGAACAACGGCTCGAATCTGCGCTATAGATCAACGACCGTTGCTCTGTCAGACTGAGTACCTTCTGCGCTCTTCTCCATTCGACGACGGAATAAAAGATGTCACCTCAGTTGAAATACGAATGCACACGAAACCAAGATGGCAAATTTCAGAGACATGGCGCCTACGACTTCCTCTCTTAAACTGACGTTTGTGCAACAGGAACGTGTCTGGCAACAGAATAAAGATAAAAATAATTACGAAATCGTGGAGGGGCGTGGACTCTGTTCTACAGAGGCGACGACACCTCTGTTGCCAGGGATATTTTGCATCGAAGGGGGATGTACCACTAAGAGAAGCAAAATGTGTTCATGTTGCTGCAAATTGCTAGGTTCCTAAATATATCGATGTGAAGGAAAATGCATTAATGTTAATATTTGTGTGCGACCATTTTCCTGCTAAACGTAAAGCACAGTGAAATGAGTGTGTAGCATGTGTACTTAACAGATCTTATTGTAGATGGGATATTTATTCAAAACAGGTTTTACAATTGTCTGCCGATCGAATAGAAATTTTGTGAATAAGTTAGTTTTTAATCCTCCTTGAGTTTTTCCTTTGACATATTTTTGGTGTGTGTGTTTTGCAGAGAAAAATTTCAAAATATTTTACCTTTTACTGCCGTTTTTTGGCTCTGCTACTCATTTTAACCATATAATGTCTCCCTAGATTCCGATGCGGGCGTTGTCTGCCTCAATGTCTTGTGTCCAAACAGTTCTATCGTCGTCATTGGGACAGAAAAACGTTGCTTATGTCGTATGGTTTGGAATACACGTGTTTTTTTTCCTCTCAGGCAGTTTGGTACTCTCAGATAGTAATCGCATAATTTTACCCTTGGGGGCGGTTTTAGCTGATAGTTCCTTCGCAGTACTTTCTATAAGTGTCTAGAGCCTTGCCAGAGCAGAAGTCGGAAGCTTTTACATTGAGCAGGATGAGTATGTCCGTGAGACCTGAGAGATTATTCGTCTCGAGATATTTTGGTCGTTGTTCCGCACCTGAAGGAAGAGGTTGCTATGGAAGAGCATTGTTCGGCAGTTGCACTTTTAATGCTTTTAGTGTCAAAGTAGAAAACGTAAATGACCGTTTTTGTGTTGGATAAGAGAGCGGACGAGCCAACGGGATGATTTTGGAACATGGAAGAAACTCATTATGGAGCTTGTGATGGAAAATCGGCAACAGTGTCGAAATTTTAGGAGAATAGCAGTAGCGCTCTTGGATCATTCCTGCGTGTTAGCGTTCTAGCGAAATCTTAGTGTGTGGTTATCAGAGCGTCCAGGTCGCAGAGAAACAGTCAACGTCTTTTTATTATTTTCGTTGAAGATAAAAATGAATTTGAAAACCCATCGAAAACTGTAGTACGTTCAGTTTTATTCAGTTACAATAAATTTTTTCGGTGTGAAATAAAAACCTAAGATATTTTTGTTAGAGAATAGAGTTCGGGGGAACTTCCATCGCCACGAGGAAACACGTTTTCAAGATAAACTTGCCAGTAATATTCTACTACACGATTATCGGTTTTACATGTAAATCGTATTAATTGAACTCAGTTTAGTGTTGCCAGTCGCAGTGCTATTTCCAGTATGCATTTTAGACGTCCATCTCATGGTTTTTAATGGATTAATATGACATGTATGTGTTGTGTGTAAGGCTTTAACCTTAAGTACTGCCTCCACTTATCACAAGCTCCTTTTTCTTCCGCCCTCTGAATCTAGTAGTGGAAAAAAATAAATCGTGACTGGTAGCAGTAAACACGTAGTTTCAATTGATGTAAGTAACTAACCTAAAATGTTAGTACTAAATCTTAGGAATCAGTGAAAGTATTCAGACCAAAAGCTAGAGCACCTTGGACTATACTGATATAACAAAAAGACAGTTCGTGAAATGGTATTTGGCACGGTGTGATAGAGATTTATGCATCAAGTACTAGAGACCGAGCAGCTGCTGCAGAAAATGAAAGCTTTTCCTTAATACAAAACTGGAAAGTAAGGTCCGTACATTGCACCTGATTTGTTTTATGCTTGCACGTTGTGTTAGAACTTTGCAACTAATAGATTGCGTCGGACAACGTACACTACGTATGTAGTGAATCTCAATGCGGCGCCGCATGGAAGCGCGAAAGCGCAGTAGGGACGCTGTTGTGGGAGCTGCTCACATTTCCTCTGCTGCGTCTGCGCTCACTCGGCTCAGCAGATTCCTACCTTTTGCTGTCGCGCGCGGCGTGTGCGTGTGCGCGTGCGCGCGTGTGCGTGTGTGTTTTCTTCAACTTAGTTTTCTCACGCATTCCACCAGAGAAATCAGATTATTTGTTTTAGATAAAACGAGTAGTACTTACACAGTAACTTTAACGACACACTTTGGAAATAGATCATGTGATTGCTAAAAGGCAGAATAAATATGTGGGTACTCTTCACACTGGCATGCGGCGTATCACTGATTACAAGATTTCTGTGAATAAGTGTTATAAATATTTTTAGTGCAAATGAGAAGATGTGGTTAAATTGCCGTTAGACTGTCAGTAGTCGGCCGCAAGGAGGGGAGTTGGGAGAGGGTACAGATAGAGCACGTGAGGCCTTACAACTCTCTCTCTCTCTCTCTCTCTCTCTCTCTCTCTCTCTCTCTCTCTCCCCGAAATCGGAAGAACAGATATACAATAATAAAAATTGAGTGAATGAACGTTCAATTCTGTGGGACATATTAAGTTTTTGTCACCTAAAAAATCAAGCTCTTACGGCATGGCACGTCTCAAAACCGACCAATTACACACATCAAAAAAAGTTTTGCATCACCTCGGTTCCGAGAGTTCCGGAGTCTGTACAGAAAACTGGAATGAGATCAACATATACATCATTTCCGCTCTTTTTATTGTTCATGAAAACTGCACATCGCATGTTGTACCACCATACAGCGAAGCCTTGAGAGGAGGTGGTCGAGACTGCTGTACACACCGGTACCTCTAATACCCAGTAGCACGTCCTCTTGCATTGATGAATGCCTGTATTAGTCATGGCATACTATCCACAAGTTCAGATTGTCCCACTCCTCAACGGCGATTCGGCGTAGATCCCTCAGAATGGTTGGTGGGTCACGCTGTCCATAAACAGCCCTTTTCAATCTATCCCCGGCAAGTTCGATATGGTTAATGTCTGGGGAACATGCTGGCCACTGAGCGATGTCGTTATCCCGAAGGAAGCCATTCACAAGATGTGCACGATGGGGGCGCGAATTGTCCTTGAAGACGAATGCCTCGCCAATATGCTGCCGATAATGGTTGCACTGTGACATTCACGTATCGTACAGCCCTTACGGCGCCTTCCATGATCACCAGCGGCTTACATCGGCCACACATAATGCCACCCTGAAACGGCAGGGAACCTTCACCGTGCTGCACTCGCTGGACAGTGTGTCTAAGGTGTTCAGCCTGACCGGGTTGCCTCCAAACACGTCTCCAACGATTGTCTGGTTGAAGGCATATGCGACACTCATCGGTGAAGAGAACGTGATGCCAATCCAGAGCGGTCCATTCGGCAATACTGCAATAGTAACCCATTGGGCGGCCTGAGTGAGGCAGGTATCGACAGTTCCTGTATCTCTGTATCTCCTCCATGTCCGAACAACATGGCTCTGGTGCACTCCGAGACACCTGGACACTTCATTTGTTGAGAGCCCTTCCTGGCACAAAGTGACAATGCGGACGCGATCGAACCGCTATGTTGACCGTCTAGGCATGGTTGAACACGAGCCGTGTACTTCCTTCCTGGTGGAATGACTGGAACTGATCGGCTGCCGGACCTGCTCCGTGTAATAGGTGCTGCTCGTGCGTAGTTGTTTACATGTTTGGGCGGGTTTAGTGACGTCTGTAAACAGTCAAAGGGACAGTCCCTGTGATACAATATCCACAGTCAACGTCTGTCTTCAGGAGTTCTGGGAACTGGGGTGATGCAAAACTTTTTTTGGTGTGTGTAATTTACGTAAAAAAGCCAAGTTTAGTCTTAATCTCCCCCACTTCATGAATAAATTTCTGCAAGCGCCCAGTACTGTGGCGCATCAAATGGGGATATATGTAATCAGCGTGGCATATATGTGTTACTGTTACCATATCTAAATTCTCTTTCGTCCTTTGCGCAAATTAATATCAATCGCCGCGTCGTAAGACAGGCAACTAATGTGTACCAAACTCCATGTCATGTGTAGCATTTATTTCTAGATTACATTTTTAATGTAGATCCGTTTCCGTTAGTAACTTACCGAAAAAGTTCTGCAACGTTTTCTGGTTTCATCGTATTAATTCTAGAGAAATGAATCTACAGCTATACTCTTGAACCTATCGACCTGTGATTGACTTAAGACCTATTTGCATCCTTTCCGCTAAATGAAAGAAAAAGTAGTAACTTTCAAACGGGAAAACAGTGATAATCGGAATTCTGTGGGAACTAAGTTACCTGCTAAAAATAGTCTACCACGAGGTACAACAGATACCTCCTGAAACAAAAAAGTAACAAATATATCAAAAAATATCTATGGGCTTATATTGAGAAGTAAATTGTTTGACTGTAGTGTGATTTTTAAGTCCAAAAAGTGTGTGAAGATAGTAGATACAGCTTTTTTCGGCTCTGCTAAAGAGCTGGAGAAGATACTGGTCACTGGATCCGTAACTAGGTGGCAGGATATTGAGAGGAAAAAAAAAAAGACCGGAGACACTGGACGTACGCCTGTGGAATTCCCACGGAAATTGTTGCTAAGAAGTTAGTTGAAGAGTTTGTAACGTTGAGAGGCCAAGTATCTTGTGTGCTCGAAATCAGCAAAAAGCCAATCGTCACGGTAACATAGTTGGTCAGAAGTAGTCTTCCCACTCACTACATCTTTTATGGGCTCATTCTAAATTTAAATGAGTATGTTGTAATGACATTAACTAACGCAAGTTAAGTAGTTTACAAGGACTTAATTACAAAATGAATAGAACTTTTATGCATACGTAAGTACATTAATTCGTTAACAACTATTCCAAAGCTTTGACGACTCACAAATATTGCGGGCTTTGGTTCTTAGACGTACAGTAAGAAAGAGAACATTCGGAGTACAAGAAAGAAATTATCAATACTTAGGTAGCGGCAGCCCGTACATGATATGTTGCGTCAGCAACTCACCTGAATTCCCGTCAAAGCCCAAGCGTGACTCATGTAGCTAATCTGACGTGGAAGGAATGGCGTTGCGAGCAACTGTTAGCATGAAATTGCGCAGAATAAATAGAAAAGCTGTACTGTATGAATTCGTAAGTGTGTCAAAGTTTATTCAACAAAATTCAAAAGAAATAAAATTTTAATTTTCTTATCTCGGCATTGCTTGGGATAAAAACTAGTTTTGGAACGCGGTCTTTACACTGGTCAGTAACTAAGGTCGTCGTTCATTCTCTTCATTTTTCTATCCTTGGAATCTGCAGATGTCTTCCTGGCGTGTTCTCTCTCTCTCTCTCTCTCTCTCTCTCTCTCTCTCTCTCTCTCTCTCTCTCTCTGTGTGTGTGTGTGTGTGTGTGTGTGTGTGTGTGTGTGTGTGTGTGTGTGTGTTTTTCATACCTATGTAATGAGACTATTGTTTTTCAGGCTGTATTTGAAAGAGACGTGTTTCTATTAAAATTTGCATACTCTTCAAATGTTCTCACCGTTATCTGAACGAAAAAAGATGACTGTATCCTAGGACAAAGAGACAAAGGTCCACTTGCATAAGCAGGGTTGTCACAACATCTGAAATTAGGGAATTTCAAACGTGTCGTGAAAAATCGAAATAAAACAGGAAAATCTCGTTTTTTGGCTCAACGGATGAGATGCTTTTTTCACGTAGTAGGGATGGCGGTTATCACTAAAACAACCGGATTTCGGGTAAGTCGTTTCTTTCCCCTGCTAGTTTAACATGAATGTTAAATCTGCTCAAAACTGCCTGATAGACAAAGAGGGAGCAAGTCTTCAGCACTGAATATACATGCGTACCTCAAGCCACAACACGCGCAATAACCGATTTTCGATTTTTATTCATATTATTTCCTGTAATAAACGTAGAAATCGGAGTAGGACTGAAGAAATGTATCTGTTTGACGATACATAGAAAAGTGATAATTGGTTGAATACTACAAAAAAATCACTAGTACTCTCCTGTTGGTTCCCTTATGAAATATTTGCTCAAAAATCATGTTGTAATCGGGGATCATACCACTATTTGGGCATAATTAATCTTCAGTGCTAAAGAATGAAAACTGACAGTGAGAACTCCGTTTTTCACGTTATTTTTCCCGTTTTCATGGGTTAGAATCAGATAAAAGCATATTATGTAGACACGGGCAGATCATCTCCTTTCTATTTTTGTTGTATACTATGAATAAATTGTTAAGTGACGTATTACTGTTACCATAATTTCCTTCCTCTTTTATTATGTGACGGGAATGGCGGACAAATATTTAATCTTTTAAATCAAACATAGCATTGTACTTCATTGCCACGACACTTCGTAAAAATATTTACAGACTGAGTTTTATGCCACTCTGCAACACAAAAGATTTCCAGCGACCAGAGAGAAACTGCCGGATAGTCTTCAACGCTGAATATACATGCGTACCTCAAGCCACAACACGCGCAAACAGGGTCATTATTGCCTCAGCAACGCTGTACCAGTTTTTATACCATGTGTTTGTCGCTCGTTTCTGTCGGCATTGTTAATAAAATAGCACTCTTCGCTTTTCCCCATTTTCATATTTCCAACCAATGCAAATGTTATAAATAACATTGGCCTTTGCTTTAAAAGGGTTATTTAAAATCCAGAAATTTTAGCATTGCGAAAAAACCAGTTATTCAGAACTAAAATATCAGTATCGTTTTTAACTGCCCATTGCGTAGCCGCTGGATGGGCGCAGCCGAGTGGCTGCTGGGTGTCGTGCGGTCTTCCCTGCTCCATCCTCCCTACCGCTTCTCCCCTCCCTCATTTCTCCCCACCCTCATTTCCCCCCACTCGCTCACAATCCGCGCGCCACCACGGGTTGCCGCTAGCCCAGCAGCTGCCGACGAAAGCGCCAGGGAGGCGCGACGAGTGGTTTGTTTGGATCACTCAGTATTCGCTGAGGTTACCCGCTGCACGGATTGATCACCACGGTCTCAGTTAAACAACACCGCTGTCGCTGACTCATGATTATGCGCGTGAATAGCTGGCCACACATGGGTGCATTTACGCGATGGGTAGGCACTTATGATCAAAACGTGCTCAGACCACCACCTAGTCACCTTTGTAGACGAAGAAGCATTCGCAGATACACGAACCTTAATGATCCAGCTGTGATAAATAGTAGTCGAAGAACTAGTAAGAGAAGAGTCTCAAATACCTTGCAGAAATTCTGTTCGCAGTATTGGATGAGTGCTAAGGACGGTGATAAGGTTGAGAGAGAATTCGCGAAACTTCTTGGTAAGCAAGTAGTTTTGGATCTCTGCGCAGGCTACAAGAGAAATCAGACGAGAATCGACCAAGGAGTTTCCTTAACAAAATGTGTGGTGGTCAGTCAAGTGGCGACACACAAAACATATGACGCCGTAAATTCGGCTGGTGGCGTCTCCAAAGATTGACCGTAACAGTGGGCTGATTGGCTATCGCAGTGCTCGAGATCGGCATGACAAGGCTTTAAAGCAGAAACAGTGTGAAGAAAATGAAGAAGCAGAGAGAGACCTAGACAGAAGGGATCCATCGTCCAGCACGTTAATGAAGTAAAGGCTAAAAAGTCGCGGGTACTAGTCAAGAGGGCCTCTGAACTGGGTGGGGTTGATGAGATAGCTTCTTTCAAAAAGGAGTTTTGACTGGCTTACGTTGATCGAGCGTAATTGTTCATTTCACGTTGTTCGAAAAAACCTTTTGAGTATTACTTGGCAGAGAAAATGACACTACACGTATCGCAGTCCTGGCGCCCTCATTTTGGTAACCGTAATGTTAGGTTAAAAACAATATACTCCTTTATATTTGTTGGTTCGATCTGACGCATTATCTCCCTTGAAAAGCTCATAAATTCTATATGGGACAAGGAGTTGAAACTGTTGCTTCAGATTTAGAGTCAACTCTTCAAGATACATAGAAATCCTTTAACTAAATATTGCTATTATTTACACACCTTAGCTGTTGACTGACCCTGTAGATCATAAATCATGTAAAGGAGACGATAAGACAACTTCCTTCCTCATCTTCTCCAGAGCTTAAGGTACGTTTATAACGACCTCGTCGTCGACAAAACGTTATCCGATACACCCACCCGTATTTTTACTGTAGATCAATACCCAAATGACGTTTCACAATTTGGAATGCAATAATACCATATTGTTTTGGAAGCGCTTCACATTAATACACATCTTCAAATTTTAATGAGCATGTTAGTATCATCTGTTCCACTGCATTCTTCGCGTTTTTGGTCGTTGAGAGGTTGGGATCATCGTCATTGTCACCGGGGTACTTTGGGCGCCAGCAGCAGCGTACCTTACGTTGGACAATGCACTGGATGCACTAGTTTGTGTGTTGACCAGTTTACGCAGGATCCTGCTACCTTGCGTCTAGCAACAAAATTATTCGTACATTTGCTGCTTAAAATATGTCATCTTATGTGATTTAACTGGTACATTTCACAAATCAAGTTGACCGATACAGAAAGCGCGAAATGTACTTTTGTCAGGGTTTTCGAGCATTTTGGCTATTTGTAGACTACTCATGAATATGTGTGTGTGTGTGTGTGTGTGTGTGTGTGTGTGTGTGTGTCAGGTACGTAGAAATTTTGCTTCAAGTGACGAGAGATACCATACATTCTAATTTCTTCGAACATCTAGACAGCTAATGAGCAATTTTCCGTTTATCCCTACGTTCCTTTAAATACAGGTTTTTCTCTTTTTTAATTGGTAGAAATCCCTAATACGCAGTAACAGAAAGAGAAGACAGAGGACGAGTCTCTGTAGGACAGCTCAGGGACGACCGAGCGAAACTCTGAATGTACTGGTGAAATCACGGTAAGCCGACTGCGAAGTAGTTTTCACTGAGGAAATGTAATGTAGAAAAATATCACTTACAAATGCTCCTCGAAGGAGACATCACTTGTCGTTACGCCGTAGCATCATTAAGAGCAATACTCAGGTAATTTGTAAGTAAGAGGTCAAGTAGCACAGGGTTAAGTCATCCCCGTGTGAAGCCGGCCTTAAAGTCGAATGAATTTCAGTTCAAAACATAGTTTGCCTGCATTTCCTGTTTCCACTTCTTAGATTTTAGCCTCAGCGTACTTTTGCCGATCGAGGCTCAGGTGCACGTACTCTCTGTACTCTGACCTCTTTCAACGGTGTTCATACTCCCCAATAGTTCTGAAAAAAAGTATTTAATGAAATTTTCTTTTATACTAAACCAATCGAAATGGCTACTATAGTTCAACTAGGGAACATACAGACCCACAGGTAATAATCGATAAACTCACTGACGTACTATGTTGACACACTCCTTCTAGGAAAGACCTCGGCTAGTGAAATACATATGGTCTGCTGGATGTGGCAATATCACCACTTTTTCCTGATTTTTCACGTATTCCATATACGAATCTTTCATACATTTCCACACTTTCTTACTTCTGTCCTTAAAAAGATCGTGGATAAAAGTGTTGCACAGTTACGTAATTATGTGCTGCTTATTTCGTAGTTCCTAATTAAAATGAAATAATTTAATAGCTTTGTTGCTTTTCTGATACCAGTCACGATTTCCTTCTTTATTTATATTTTGCACGGCACGTTTCGGGAACCGGTTCCCATTTTCGTTTTGTATCTGCTGTCATTGATTCGTGATGTTTTCCGTGTGTGAGGTGTCACACCTGTTTTCTCCACTCCAAACACACCAATTTAAAATTGCACACACATATATATATATATATATATATATATATATATATATATATATATATATATATAGCACCACCTAACACATGGAAAACATCATGAATAAATGGCATATCAGACAGGAAACGCCCTTGAAAATGGGAATCATTTACCGAAACGCGTCTTGCAAAATAAAAATAAGAGCCACAGGCGCCATTTCTAATGGATCGGATCAAATTCACAGTTATCTTGCGACTGGGAATTCGATGCATTGTCCACATTTTGGGAAACTTCTCGGCTGATCAACAGTCACTGACATCATTTGAGACCCGTGCACGTTCATATGGTAGATGCTAAAGATTAATAATAATCCACCGACCACAGAAGAGTGGAAGAATGTTAGCGACCTGTATAAGAAACGGCAAATTTTGCTCACTGTGTGGGGTAAATAGACGTAAGAATCGTTAAACCATGGAGATCAGGTAGTGATTAGTAAAATTACAGAGAGTATTTTTTTATGTTGTACTAATGGCCTTAGCAGACAGCAGATGTTGCTTCAGATTCATAGACGTTATATCATCAAGGAGATAAATATGTTGAAAGCAACTGAACTAGGTAAAAAAATTTACACTCAAACCTGTGTAGAATTCCTTCAACTGGGACAGACGTAACTAATAGCCGTCTAAGTATCAGAGATCATTTTGCTGATTATTTCTGTTTCCCTCAAGTGTCTGTAGCATAGCAACATCGTGACGCTAACGTCCTCGAATGAAGACTAATTTTTTAGTCTAGAAATGGCTCGTTGGCATTTTATTCAGGACTACATTTCAGTGTACACTGTTTATACAAATAAAATATTTGCTTTCAGTTCTCATCAAGATCTGATTTGTGCTTGTTATCTATTTCCTCGCACGTTCCTCCCAGAACGGCCGCTACAACTTCTCGCCAAGATTCTCTGTCATTGTATTCTTAAATAAGAAGACTCTAATTACAGTGATGCGAGGGTGGTATAATTTGTCTACATATTGAACAGAGAGCTACCGAGTCCCTGTCCTTCTACCCAGCTACACCACAAGGAACATTTGCTTACTGGCTTTTCCGTAGCGCACATGTCAAATCAATAGCGACACGTTACACAGACAAGTTTTGGAGAGAAAGTGTCACAGCTTCTTTCTCAGAGTTCTTCGTTTTTGGAACACTGCCTGCGATCAGCTTCGAGAATGAAGCGGTTACACTGCAGGACCCGCCCATCGTTTTGCGGGACAATGCTCTGCTGCATATTGTGCATGTTGTGACTGACTTGTTCAATGGATGGGACAGGAAGTGCTGTATTAGCCACCGCACTCCCCAAACGTAAACTCTTGTGCCTTCATCTTGGTTCCTAAATTGGAAGAATTGAACTATTAACAGAAATGGCGCTGCTAATGGTATCCTACGACTTCCACATCTTTGTCGACGGGTTATGTACAATGCTGGTGACTACTTTGAAGAACAGAAAAACTATTTTGTATAAACTATAAATAAATAGTCGCCACTATTATAGTTCAAACCCTCGTACATATCTTTCAATAACGTATGCAAACAGTGGAATCAAATTATTTTGAAACTGAAACTTTGTTAGTAAACTATCTGGCACACTACTGCACTGCCGACATTCCTACAGTTTATAACGTTAACGAATGACACATCTTTCAGCAGTGGTGATGTTCTCAACTGCCTCAGTGACTGTACCCAGTATGGTGGAAAAAATGGTTCAAATGGCTCTGAGCACTATGGGACTTAACATCAGAGGTCATCAGTCCCCTAGAACTTAGAACTACTTTAACCTAACTAACCTAAGGACATCACACACATCCATGCCCGTGACAGGATTCTAACCTGCGACCGTAGCGGTCGCGTGGTTCCAGACTGAAGCGCCTAGAACCGCTCGGTCACACCGGCCGGCCAGTATGGTGAAACCCCGTATGCCACGTACTTACCATATCACCAGCAATGATTATCTCTCAGCTTGTGGACTAGGACTGTATGGTGTCAGTTAGTAGTATCTTCTCTGCTGCCAATCTGTTTCCATGTTGCACATTACCTGGTGTTCAATCTAGACCTTGTGTTGCCTGAAATATTCGTTTTCCTACCTTCAGTTATTTGTCTGAAAACACTCCTGTTACGATCATCTGCTGTCAGTGATTTTGATCTCAATGTTGTGATATCCATTGTAATACGCATTAGCAATTATGTTGAGAGACATTTAGCTAAATGCATTTAGCACTACCTTTCGCCCTGATGTCGAATGCGACGCGTCGTGGCTTGTACTCCACGAAACGCTATCCTACTGCTTGACGTCTCAGTCGGCGCTTGCAACTCACGGGCGTGGATGAGTCGTAGCTGGATCCAAAACTCTCCATATGGCAATCCAGATGTGTTAGTATTGAGGTCATGTGGCATGCGGCGCCTACACAAGCACCTTAATACCGTTGGAGTGTTCCCGAAAATCATACTTACACACGCATATCAAAGGCATGGGTTGATGCATTATCTTCTTTAAGTCACAGGGAGTGTAGCAGGCGAATAGGAGGATAGGTATGATCAGACAGTAGGTGTGTGTGTTGTTCACCAGTGAAAGACAATGGCAGATTTATCAAGAGTCCATTTCATCCCGTGTGACACACCCCCCTCCCATCTACCACCGCCCCCCTCTCCCACCCCCGGTTATTGAGAATACCTTTACCATTTACCCGAACAGTACCTTGTAAGTGGGATGTTTAGTCTCGTGTAGTTTTCGACGTACTTGTTCTCCGCCATCGACCGTGACTATCATTTGAGCCTGTATTTTTTATTTTATTTTTTTTCCATGCGGCGAAACCCAACTGGCTGTGTTTCTACACCCGTGCCAATCTCTGTGCACTGTAACCTGAGCTATACAGAGTTCACACCGGGGTCGGTGGTTTCTGTACTCCATATCCCTCTCATCAATTTGTTGCTGTTGTTCATGGCAATGGACTTAATTATACGTGCCTTAAAGTGGGCGCAACAGCGACTGGAGAAACTAGCCTGTGGTTAGACGCGCCACAAAGCGCCCTTCAGTACTGCGCCCACGGAGAAGCCGTAGAGTGCTCTCTTTCCGATCGCTGTTTTATATGCAGGTCAGTGAACAACATTACAAATAGATAACTGAATTACTCGTTTCGAAATTGAGGATGGAGCGAGCGTCTGAGTTGTGATGCAACAACTAGAAAGGGACTTACAAATTATGGTTAACTGGACGTAAGAAAGATTATAAAATTGTCTGAGCAGAGAAACTGGAGACTAGTGAATTTTTACTGTCTTTCGTGTGGCGTTAAAGCAGCAGAGGCAGGTATGGGAATGGAGCGGGCAAACACTTAGGTGATGAAACAAGAGTGTGAATTTTGGCACTTTTTCAACAAATATATGTCCCCATAACGTGGAGGAAATCACGCGTGGTTCCTGCCCTAAAACTTCGAAAATCTGTCATGGGGGCTTCAAGATTTTCGAAAGATTTGCCTTGACTCATTAATGCCTAATCATCGATGTAAAGGAGACTCCTTGTGTTTCTCAGAAGCCCAAAATCCTTGTTGTGCTATCTTCGAGCGAATGTTGCGAATCGTTTAATTCTTGTTGTAGAGCCAAGGGCAAGCAAGTTTCAGACCAGGTGAAATCTCACTCTGTTTATACGGTAGCTTTGAAATAAGAATTAACGGAAGTAGCTTTTATCGGCCTGACGCATGTTTGACACTATACCAGGCATTGTCACAGGAAATGTATGGGATAACGAAAGATTACAGCTTCACCAAACTTGTTCTATGTATACTCCAAACAAAAGATCTTATGTGAACTTCAAGGGTCAGAGTAGTCGATAGAGATGTAAAATAAGTAGCTTACCTCAGAGAGGTGTTCTTTTGCAAATGTTATTTAACATCTATACCAACGGCCAACCGCTTCTGAGAAACGCAAGGAGTCTCCTTTCATCGATGATTAGGCGTTAATGAGTCAAAGCAAATCTTTCGAAAATCTTGAAGCCCCCATGACAGATGCATGGAGTTGAGTTTCTGTTACCCTACAGTCTACTTCTTCCAAATTCAGCTGTATGCGTTTCATCTTCATCACAATCAGGCATGTCGCAAACTTAACGTAGCAAGGGATATAGTTTGCAAATCCGCCCAATCCAAAGTATCTGGGAGTCACTCTGGATCGTACTCTGACGTACAAGCAGTATTGCGAGAATACGAGAACGAAGGCGGAAGCCAGAAATATCCCTGGTAAGATCAGCGGTAGCACCGGAGGTTTTCGACCATAAGTCATGAGAATCACGGCACTAGAAACATGTTAAAGTGCTTGCTTGCAGAGTATGCCTGCGCAGTCAGGTACAAATCATTTATTTGTTGCTCACATATTTAGCCTGACCAGATAAGGGCCTTAAGCCCTGTCTTTCATCTGACAGTGATAGTAGCTATTAGGAAGAAGCAGAATGCAAGTAGAGAACTCTGCAGCAGAGGGATAGCGAAAAGTGGTGGGGGGGGGGGGGGGGTGAGACTGACTGACGAGAGTGAGTTGCACAGAATATGGGGGAGACGGTATTGTGATAGGTAGGCTCATTAGCTCTCTTGTGAAGTTAGGAAGGAATTTAATTTCTCTGATATTTTGGCGAAAACTGTTCCAAAGTTGCCTCCCTCATATGGAAAACTATGTAGAGAACATGGCAGTCTTATAAGGGGGACAGCGATAATATTACTAGGTGTTCAGAAGCGTATCCTGTCGTGCTGTATAGATAGTTCTGTAAGAGTTGAAGACAAATGAGCTTGAGTGCAGTGATTGAGAAGACGCTAGAGTAAACATAGAGTTCGATGGTCACTATGCTAATCGGCATGTAGCCATGATAATTGCTCGTAGGCTGATGTAATACGGTCGGAAAAACTTTAGTTACAGTTGTATCGTACACAGTTATTAATCTCCAGTTCCAGCCTGCGTGAGTTTTCGTACGAAAGTCCTTGGAAAATTACCACCACCGTAGTCAAGTAAGTGGAGCACTAGTCTAAGAGCTTATTTTTAAGCTCGAAAGAAAATACTTATTTCTGTAGTGAGTGAAGTGATACCTTACAGACTGCAGACCACCCACGCAAACTTGGTTGACAAGGCGCGGAACGAAACGTGTAGTCGTCTTTCAAGTTGTTTGATATGTACGGCACTGGTAACTAGGGGCACGTAAGCATAGCGTCGCCAAGAAGCTGCCAACGCGGAGGGACAAATCCGGCTCATCGGGAAAACCATTCATTACATGTGTACGTTCCAGCAACCCCACGTTTGAGATCAAGCCTAAATTTCATCTAGTATACATCAGTAACTATGCCTAGAGTCTCCCTTCCTCGAAAACTGGAAGATCCAGGAGAAACATTCAGAAATTACGCTTCCTGTGGGTACCACCTGCTGTGCCTCTTGCACACATCTTCTGTTTGCAGTTCCGTGAGCATTTGTTGCACGACTTTGGTCAACGCTAGTGTAGCTTGACAGTTCAAGATTTCATTTGCTTTTAATGCTACTTACTCTTTATTGTATTTGTTTCTGACTAGAACACATAATAAAGTGAGTATATTTATTGATTCTTACTGGATCTGTAACAAATTAACAAAGGAGAACACTGTGACGATTTAAGCAATTACTTTTTCCATGTCATTGGTGAATCTATGACTGTAAAAAAACTATACTATAAGCAAACATCTCCGCTTATCGTAGATGTCTTACTGAAATGGTTTTCTCAGCAGTACTAAGATTTTCTTTTTTATTTCTTCTGCCTTTGTACAATCTTCAGCGTACCGCCGCGCGGTCTGGCGCCATTTCACGAAGTGGGCGGCTCCTCCCCTCGGAGGTTAGAGTCCTCCCTCGCTCATGTGTGTGTGTGTGTGTGTGTGTGTGTGTATGTGTGTGTGTTTGTGTGTGTGTGTGTTGTTCTTAGCATAAGTTAGTTTAAGTTAAAGTAGTGTGTAAGTCTAGGGACCGATGACCTCAGCAGTTTGGTTCCTTAGGAATTCACACACACATATATATACTGCACATTTCGTTTACTGCCGTATCACGTTTGTTCCTACTCTGATAAGCTTTGAAGCTGTTGTCAAAACCGTATGGTTTCAGTTTATATTGTCAGAACACTCACGTGTTTCGTGCACTACGTTGCTATATTCTAACATCTTTCTTCTCGAAACGTGCATAGGTACTGACGTCTTCTCCTCTCGAAGGCACGTTTCGGTTTCTATCGGAAGCATTCGTGTAAGAGTAAGAACAGAAAGAGTGCCCGTAGTCTGTGCGCCGACTCGCCGCGCTGGCCAGCACAGCTAAACACGCCTGCGGGTGCACACAGAGAACGTTGGGTAGCAGGTGCAGCGGTGCCACTACGGGTAGCACGTCATGCGCGCTTCGTTAGTACCAGACAGTTGCGACGTTACTGAGTCGCATGGCATTCCATGTCATAGCCAGATAAATGCGGCGTGTTTCTTTTTTTGTCACGCGCCATATCTAAGCTACTTACAGTTTGCGAACGTTTCTGCTTTGGTTGTTCTATTGCCTCAGGATCCAGGAAAACAAGAGGCGATTCTGAGTTCAGTATTAGTTTTTGGTTGATCTAGTGGAGAAAGATCCACGTATTTACGATCGTAATGGTGCTGAACACAGCAACAGGAACGCTTAAAATAAGTGTGGGATAGGATTACTGGTAGTACAGTAATTGAAATTTTCTAAATTTGTTGTAGAAGTGAACGAAATAGAATTACATAAGGTGGATTTCTGTAAAAATCTGCAAATCTCTTCGCTGCTTTACTTCTGATCCTTTAAGAACCTAGCTACACTTTCAGTATGTAGGTACATAGATGATACTTCGTTGTGAAAAGACAATTCTCCCATGGACCAAGAGAGAAGCTACAGTGTGAATCACTCAATTGCGGAGCATTGCTTGGTGGCTGTAGGATTTCTGGTTTTTGATGCGAGTTCTCAAGTTCGAACCATCGTATAGCTTTTATTCGTGCCATAATTGAAGTAGCCAACATCTGGCTTTCTGACACTTCCATACCAAACAAACGTCCTACAGACCTCCTTCCCGGGGATAATCCGTTATTAAATTACGCCATTTGTTAGTTAATTCTCTTGAGAGACCACAATTTCATGTGTTCTGTAAATGGAAAAGCACTCGTCTCCCGGCAGAATTTTGATTCTGAAAGCGGTATTGCCTCCTAACTGTGCTTGCTTTACTAAGTTTCTTTTAATACTCACCAACATCAGTTGATAAATATTATCCATCTGTATCTAAAAATAGCACACCACTATGCATTGGAATTCTAAAATGTTGATCCAAATTTAAATCTTTTATGCCTCCCGTCGAAGCGACCATTACAGTTAGATAGATTCCACACTTCCTAATAACCTTGAGCTGTTTTGTTCCAAAATTATTGATTTGATGTTGGTAAATATATAGGCTGTAGATGTTCTCATATCGCCTTTGGCGTGTCAGCCAAAATTATTTGAATCGTTGCATGTCCTCAGAACAAAATAAAAAGAAATAGGAATCATATTCAACTCCAAAACACCTGAAAGCTGGTAAGAGAAACCCACCATTCGGTTTAAGTGACGACAACCATTAGTTTCCGAAAAAATGACGACCAAAGTTTAGACACCAGTTCATCGAGTCGCTTGCGCAGCGTCAAATGTGAGTCGGTAGCATCGTTGCCTTTTGTAGCCAAATCCAATCTTATGTTTAGTTTTTCTGTATTTTTTGCTGGGTCGGAAGTACGTGACAGCAACATTTTTCGTGGCGTTACGAAATACAATGAAATTGACAAATGAGAATTTCAAATCTTATTTCAGATAGATTTTTTTCATCGCAAGTCGAATGTAAGCTTATATTATTGAAAGTAATCGAACATGAAAAACATAGAAATTCTAATGTTTCCGTTTCTGATTTGATTTTTACACCCATACTGGGAGAGAAACACTGGACTTGCATTCGGGAGGACGACGGCTCAAATTCGCCTCCTGCCATCCTGATTTAAGTTTTCCGTGATTCCCCTAAACCGCTTCAGGCAAATGCCGGGATGGTTCCTTTGAAAGGGCACGGCCGACTTCCTTCCCTAATCCGAAGGGACCGATGACCTCGCTGTTTGGTCCCCTCCCCCAAACCAACCAACCAACTTGGAGAGAACCATTGCATTCCACCTGTCACAAAAGCATTCACATCCTAAAAATTTCGGAGCACCACGAGCAACGGAGCGAAGGCACATACACCATAGTCACATTATTGAGTGTATCAGGAAAAGAAGTCTCGTTAACGATGCAAACCACCATGTATGTCGAAACATTTTCTGGAAAGCTGGAGCCTGTAACTGATGCTGGATCGAGGCGTGTATTTGAATTGCATCGTGTCTACTTGTGATATCTCTTAGCTGTACGATGAGAGCCGGACACTTCTGTTATCAGTGAGTATAATTTTTCTACTGCCGGTAAAAGTATACGTCACAGAGTTGACATAATGCCGTGCACTTCGCAGAATTACTTGTAATGAACACGTTAGTATTACGATTTCATCAACAAACAACTTATCGTAGAGGAAGTGGTACAAATATGGAATACCATTTTGTTTTTCGTTCATAAATTTGTCAGTATTTTACATTAAGCAAACAAAATATCTGTAGCATATATTTCAGGATATATGGAATACTCCACTCGTTTCAAGTTTGTTAAAGTTAAAAACAAACGAATAATGGAAAATCTAATAATTCATTGTCAAAGAAAACGCTATAAAAATAACTCCATAAAAACACACCAAATATACCTTTTTTCAGTTGTTAACTTCCTTACGCCAAGTAATTTCACTTGCGGAAGTCATGCGTATTCCTCTACCGTAATGTGCACATTCAGGGTGCGCCCGTATTTGGCACGTTAGACGCATTACCCATTCTTTCCTTCCCTCGTTCTGCGAATATTTACCTGAGCAGACGAGACAATTGCCATCGTCAAAAGTGGGTGTCACTGTTGTCCAGAACTTTAGTCTCACAATAAAAGACACCATCCTCAAAATCAGAGATTCTTGGTTCCTGGGATTTGGTCGCCTCTGCTTCTTTGTCTCCAGTTTATTTGTTGCTGTCCTCGATACTTCAAGAGATGGCATCAAGGTTAGGACTGCTGAAGGACCTGCTTTCCTTTCCATTATTCACGGCACCTTCCGTATTTGTGCAGTGGGTGAGATTTGTCAAGGTGTAATTTCAGATGTGGCGGCAGATGTTCCTCCCTCTACTTCAACTTTAGCCTTCCCACTTTCAGAAGCCACAGCTGCTGCAGCAAACGGCTCATTGACTGGATGATTCGGTAAATCCTTAATTATTCCTTCATTACTGGCAATGAAGTCTGCATCCGTAAAAATATGATGGTTTAACGTGTATTCATTGCCGGCAATGAAGTCTGCATCCGTAAAAATGATGATTTAACGGGTATATCCTGTCACCCTAAATGTGTTGACTGCTATCGCCCCTGTCTGGCACTGAGGTAGACCTTGTCATTCAGTTCGGCGATATACAAATTTGTTACTGGACATTCATTATTCGTCATCCATACGCGTACCAGCTCAGAATAATAGGTATTCAAAGGACTCGTGAAAGTTCTGTCCAGCGGTTACATCTTGTAGGAGGCAGACACAAGGTTTGACATGGTTTCGCGTGCGAGATTTAAAATATCCAGATTTCCTCTCTAACACGTTTAATTGTTATTTCATAGCAGACTCATTCCACTGCTTTCGAGCTAGGGAAGTCATTTCTGAAGTAATTCCTATAAGTAAAACAGGTTGTGAAAGTACAGCAGTAATGTGGAACACTAGTGTAAAAATGCGGAATTCCATATTGTGCCAGCCATCTTGAAATTCAGAAACGCAAATAAAATCCAAACTTAAATTTAAATAGGCGAGAAACACGTAATTTTGCTTCTCAATGCCCAACGGAAATTTGCAACGCTTTGAGAGACGTGTGTGGGGACAGTCTAGTGGGTCGTAGGTGGAAGGCCATCAACTGCAACAGACTAAATCTCTCAGGTTACTGTTAATGGCATTCAGAGAGACGATAGACGAAAAACATATGAGGAAATAGCATATGCGGCCAGAATGTCTTACCCCTTCTCTGACGAATTCAGTAAATTGAAGTAACATGCTTGCTGCTGGTGTCCTCATTTTGCACTATAATACAAGACCGCATATTGCCCTACTATTGAGAGAAACGCACGACAAATATGGATGGGAAATAATCATCCACCCACCATACAGTCCCGATTGAGCCCGCCCTATTTTGTTTCTCAGATTTAAGGAACTACTCCTACGGAAACTTTTTGATACAATTGACGAAACTTGTAGTGACGTGATTGTAGTATTCAGACACCTGAACAATGGAACTACCTATTCGGAATACAGAAGTTGCCGAGTGTTGGGTAAATGTCATAAGCAGGAATGGAGACTTATGTTGAAGGCTTGTAAAGGTATTTTATAAAGTAAATTATTTTTTCTGTTATATCTTGCAGCGTGCAGAACAGAAGAAATGATCCTGATATTTGTTTTCAGTAATTCAGTTGTATTTCACCAAAAATAACGCAACAACAAAAAAAGATTATATATGAACACAGTCTGAAGACGTGTCTGTAGACGCCCCAGACAGCAGTGGGATTCAAACCTGACTGTCGCCCTCCATACGGCCCGACGACCAGGAGTGGTGATCTGGGGTGCCATTTCGTTTCGTAGCAGGACTCCTTTGGTTGTCATTCGTGGCACCCTTACAGCATAGCGGTACGTAGAGTATCTTCTACGCCCCGTTTTGTTGCCCTTCATGGCAAGCCATCCTGGTCCTACATTTCAGCACACGCTGATAGTTTCTACTGCTTGTCTTTGTGCGTGCCAAACCCTACCTTGGTCAGGAAGATCGCCAGAGCTCTTAACGATTGAGAACGTTTGGAGCATTATGGGCAGTGCCATCAACCATTAGGGCCCGAGGTGGAGCAACGCGTTATCGATTTGTTCAGTTTGTGAAGCTCTTTCACTTGAATAAATCATTCAGTTTTTCAGAAATTTGCAATAATTTGTTTGTTTGTACATGTACATCACATCCACAGATTTCTATCCCATTCGGATAATTCATTTGTCGTGCGTCGTTTTTTTATTATTATTGTTATTTTATTTGAGTTTATAAGGCCTCAGATTTTGTCATCTTACAAAATAATTAGCCATTGCATCCTGTATTTGTTTTTTGCACATTTTTCTTCTTCCAAGCAAGTTTGTGGCAGACTCTAAACCATTCTCAGTAAATGCGTCCTATTGTTTGTGACGTTCAGAACACGATATGTTTTCTAACTACATCAGTAACGTAATAGTATTTCGCATCCATTGATCGCCGGAACACACGCAATTTGTTCGACAACGTGTGAACAAATACAGTTATTGAAAGTTTCATGAATGAAACTGTTAATGTAGACAAGAATAATTGACGTATAGAGTATATAGCTAACTATGCCACTGGATGCGCGGTTGCCTATCGCTTGGTTTTACAATGAAAATAACTCAGTTACCTTCAAATATAACTGAGGTCATAAACCACATACTAAAGAGAAATACGATCTGCAATTCCACACAGCATGCGACCATAGCATCGAGTGTGGCACGTCGTAACTCATCGCGGCCACTTACGTATTCGGGACTGGAAAGATATAACTGTCCTTTCAGTGTTAAAAAACAATTACTATATGTTTGGTGTACGATTCGTACGCAGCGGAATGGGACCTAAAATGCACCAGATGTAAACTGGCCGGTGGCTACATTTTGAACTACGAGGGCTGTTCAATAAAGAATGATCGAAAATTTTTTGACAACATACCCTTTCTCATCCTCATAATTTTGATGGTCCTTCTCAAAGTAGTCTCCCATTAACGCTACGCACTTGTCCGAGCGTTTCTGCCAGTCTTCAGATACATGCTGGAAACCATTTTTTGAGAGGTCCTTCAAAATCGCCACCGTAGCCTTCACCACTGCGTCTGATGATTGATAATGCCTCCCGCGAAGGTGTTTCTTCATGTTAGGGAATAGAATAAGGAGGGTGAGGGATGCACTTTACGTTGATTTTTGTAAGACATTCAGCAGCAACATTGCCAATATGCGGCCGCGCATTATCGTGGTGCAGCATCCAGCCTGCTTCATGGAAATGTGATCTTTTGCGACTGATATGGATTTGCAATGTTTTCAGGACATCCATGTAGTATTGTCCAGTTACCGATGTGTGTGCAGGTACAACATGCCGCTAAACTATTCCATGAATATCAAAGAATGAGATGACCATAACTTTCCCAGCAGAGGCAACCACTTTTGGTTGGTTGGTTGGTTGGTTTGGGGAAGGAGACCAGACAGCGTGGTCATCGGTCTCATCGGATTAGCGAAGGATGGGGAAGGAAGTCGGCCGTGCCCTTTCAGAGGAACCATCCCGGCATTTGCCTGGAGCGATTTAGGGAAATCACGGAAAACCTAAATCAGGATGGCCGGACGCGGGATTAAACCGTCGTCCTCCCGAATGCGAGTCCAGTGTCAACCACTTTTGCTTTTTTGGAGGTAGGTGATGGAGATTTCCACACTGAGCATTGCTGTTTGCTCTCAGGATCAAAATGATGTAGCAAAGCTTCATCAACCGTGATTAAATTTGAAAGAAACTCCGGATCTTCCTCTAACATCAACTTGAGCTGCATGCAGATCTGCACGCGAATGTCCTTTTGTTCAGGAATCAGCGGTCTTGGAACCCATCGCGCACAAACACGTGTCATGTGTAATTTTTCTGTCACCAACGTGTGGATGGCACCCAATGAAATGTTCAGTATTTCAGAAAGTGATCTTAACCCTGTGGTGCATGAATTTCACTGCAGTAGACAGCTGTTAATGGTCAAGTCTGTGGCGTTTTCAATCAGTCATGAGGCTGCAAGTGCATGCAGGACACAACACCAGTAGGGAGTGCGCACTGCAGTGAACGGTGTACATTTGCAGCCTCAGGCCTGATTGAAAATGTGATGGACGCTATGCGCCACATGGTTAAGGTAATTCGTCGATCCTCTCTCACAATGACAGCAGCAGTGTTGGTTTTCTTCCGTAAGAGCACTATCTGGAGCACCGAGTCCACCTTCCTTTGAAATTGATTGTCTCCCCTCTTTGAACATTTTAAACCACCTTCGAGTTGTGCTGTTGGAAAGAACAGACTCTCTCCATAGGCCTCATGTAACATTGTACAGGGCTATTACAAATGATTGAAGCGATTTCATAAATTCGCTGTAGCTCCATTCATTGACATATGGTCACGACACACTACAGATACGTAGAAAAACTCATAAAGTTTTGTTCGGCTGAAGCCGCACTTCAGGTTTCTGCCGCCAGAGCGCTCGAGAGCGCAGTGAGACAAAATGGCGACAGGAGCCGAGAAAGCGTATGTCGTGCTTGAAATGCACTCACATCAGTCAGTCATAACAGTGCAACGACACTTCAGGACGAAGTTCAACAAAGATCCACCAACTGCTAACTCCATTCGGCGATGGTATGCGCAGTTTAAAGCTTCTGGATGCCTCTGTAAGGGGAAATCAACGGGTCGACCTGCAGTGAGCGAAGAAACGGTTGAACGCGTGCGGGCAAGTTTCACGCGTATCCCGCGGAAGTCGACGAATAAAGCAAGCAGGGAGCTAAACGTACTACAGCCGACGGTTTGGAAAATCTTACGGAAAAGGCTAAAGCAGAAGCATTTCTTAAACACGAGATTGGAAAATCGATGGATCGGTCGTGGTGGAGATCATGATCAACAATTCATGTCATGGCCTCCACGCTCTCCCGACTTAACCCCATGCGATTTCTTTCTGTGGGGTTATGTGGAAGATTCAGTGTTTAAACCTCCTCTACCAAGAAACGTGCCAGAACTGCGAGCACGCATCAACGATGCTTTCGAACTCATTGATGGGGACATGCTGCGCCGGGTGTGGGAGGAACTTGATTATCGGCTTGATGTCTGCCGAATCACTAAAGGAGCACATACCGAACATTTGTGAATGCCTAAAAAAACTTTTTTGAGTTTTTGTATGTGTGTGCAAAGCATTGTGAAAATATCTCAAATAATAAAGTTATTGTAGAGCTGTGAAATCGCTTCAATGATTTGTAATAGGCTTCAGCTGAAGATTAGTTGAGACGAAAGCAGAATTTCAAAGCCGCATATTGTTTCTCGCTTGTTACCTCCATTGCAGCAGTAGGCGATAATATGTCTGATCTTGCCTGCCTCTCACAGGCGGGAACAAGGAGTCCCAACAATCAAACTACTCCGGCGTGTTTGTTGCACATTAAGCTAACAGAATATCATAAGATTAAATTTTAGCGCGAGAAACTATGACCGTAAATTTTTCAATATTTATTGAACAGACCTCGTACAAACTTTTTAAATATATGTGGCATGCTTACTTTATTTCTAAATATCACACTAACAATAAGCAATACCGAAAAGAGACAGTTCATTATCAAGCTTAGATTTCCAAATAGAAGCGTAAGAATCCAATTTTTACTTCTTACAGTTCGTCAGTACCGAATGAGAAACATAGCATGTAGAGAACATGCACAATCCCAAAATAGTGGCTCTTAATTTTTAACGCGAAAAGTAAAAGTTTCACTGAAAAACTAACTACAGAGACGTGTGCAGCATCTCTTTATTTAATAAAACATCTCCCAGATTTTCTCGGCGTGACTGTTTAATTTTATGCGCAATATTTCGATGACCCAGCCGTCTCCTTAAGTGCCGCACGCTGTTACTTGTACACGCTGCCTGGACTCTAACCAGACTTGAAGAAAATGGTTGGATCGGTCTTCGAAATAATGTGCATAAAATGGAGCGAACTCGGAGGAACACCCAGAAGCTCACTATTGATTAACAAAAGACAGAATACCTTCATCGTGTGAAGAAGACATGGTACCACGTTACTTGCACTAGCGTAGTCACACGCATACTATACTGCCATGTATCTGGTACGTCACATGTCACGCCACGTCGTTGGGCGCCCATTCGAAGATAGTGGGCGCGTCAACGTTTGGATATGCAGGGTAGTAAAAACAATTTGTAAGGATTTTGAAGGATGGCTATGCTGAGAAATAACTGTTAAGAAAAAAAAATCAGTAGGTTGCGCTGCTTCCGAGTTATTAGCGTTGAAGTTGGCCAATCAGGCCGTTGGGCGCGAAAATTCAAGCGCCCTGTCAGAGGCGGTGTCACCAAGCGTGTTATTCGTTTTGTTGCCTAAAACCGAACAAGAGAGCGATACAAAAATTGGAAATAGGACGGTGGTAAAAATCGAATTCGATCCAGGGGCTGAGCAGTCTTGCGCGCTAACATCGACGCCATGAGAACAACTGACACTAATTGTGTGTCGCGGGCCGCTACACTTTGCGCGCGCAATGGCCTAATTAGATAACTCCATGCTAATTAACGCGGAAATGGCGCAATGTGTTGAACTTTTTCGTGACTTTTGTTTCTCAGCACAACATAGCCGACCGCGTAGCTTCTGTATACTTTCCTTCGATTCATTGCAACATTCCACATTATGGTTGGGGTAGCAGAGATTACGCTGCCTGTGCAACTCTTCGAATCTCGTGCGTGTCAATGAACATTTGTCAGTGGTGGTTTCTTTCGAATAGAGATACTCTCACTATATCCTTGAATGTCTCATGCTACGTGCGTGCACTGTTTGGCTCGATGTAAAGAGCTGATAGCGCGTCTGCTTATTCGGAGCACCATTATCAAACTGGTGGCCGGTGCAAAGTTCACGACTCGATGCGCCGTGGCGATAGGCGCTCTCCTCTCTCTCTCTCTCTCCGTCTCTCTCTCTCTCTCTCTCTCCCTCTCCCTCTCCCCCTCTCCCTCTCCCCCCCCCGCCCCAATCCCTCATCCCTTCCTCCTTTCACTCCCCCCCCCCTCCTGTATCAACACACAGGAACGACGCGGCACAATTAAAGTTCACAAACCCGCCAAAAAAAGGTACCTCAGCTTTTCTAAAATAGTTCCTAACGCGGATAACAAGCCGCAGCCCTACGGTTCAGGTAGAAGTAGCTTAAATGCGAATTTGGAGCGGCACTTAGGATAAAAAGCTATCATTTTCTGGAAATCCTCAAGAAGTGTCGAAGTGATTCGTGAATGTGTGCACTGAATTATTTACGATAAAGACGTTTCTCAAATTGTAATTAATGTCATGGAACGCGACGCTCTTTCATTAAATTGCTTTCAGCAAAAGATTCTCACAGTTATCAGAACTTTTGAAAGGTGAAATGATAAATTTAAGATGTATTTGGAAGGAGAAATAAGGGTTTTAAATTAGCTAAAAGAGTGAAAATTTTTATCTGATCTGTGGCCTTATTTCCGCACGCCTGTTTCTTTTTACAAAAACAATGAAAGATCCCTTTTCTTGATAAAAATCATTTTATTGTTTCTCAAAATATTCGCCTATAAAATACATGCACTTTTATATCCGTTCGAACCAATTCTGGAAACATTTTTCCATTCTGATGCTGGTACCTCAAAAGCAAGGTTTTGCAAGGGTCCAACAAGTTCTTGAGGTGATGAAAATTGCCGTCCATGTATATTTGTTTGTCTGATGGAGGGGAATGAAAAGAATTCCTATGGCGATAAATCAGATCAATAATGGCAATAAGGTTTTGGTCTGATTGAGCTGCTGGCATTGTCATAAATGCTGCGACATTTTTTAATCTTCTTCCTCAATTTATTGTAATGATAAACGATCGGTTTCGCGCAAGGTCTTCGCAAACGGACCACTGTAGTTGGTGTCTCTTCATCGTGGGATACCCAAACAATTGGTTGATGCTGTGCTTATTAACTCATACGAATACATCAAACTTCAGTCTCCCTTTACAATGATGTATATGTACACTCCTGGAAAGGGAAAAAAGAACACATTGACACCGGTGTGCCAGACCCACCATACTTGCTCCGGACACTGCGAGAGGGCTGTACAAGCAATGATCACACGCACGGCACAGCGGACACACCAGGAACCGCGGTGTTGGCCGTCGAATGGCGCTAGCTGCGCAGCATTTGTGCACCGCCGCCGTCAGTGTCAGCCAGTTTTCAGTGGCATACGGAGCTCCATCGCAGTCTTTAACACTGGTAGCATGCCGCGACAGCGTGGACGTGAACCGTATGTGCAGTTGACGGACTTTGAGCGAGGGCGTATAGTGGGCATGCGGGAGGCCGGGTGGACGTACCGCCGAATTGCTCAACACGTGGGGCGTGAGGTCTCCACAGTACATCGATGTTGTTGCCAGTGGCCGGCGGAAGGTGCACGTGCCCGTCGACCTGGGACCGGACCGCAGCGACGCACGGATGCACGCCAAGACCGTAGGATCCTACGCAGTGCCGTAGGGGACCGCACCGCCACTTCCCAGCAAATTAGGGACACTGTTGCTCCTGGGGTATCGGCGAGGACCATTCGCAACCGTCTCCATGAAGCTGGGCTACGGTCCCGCACACCGTTAGGCCGTCTTCCGCTCACGCCCCAACATCGTGCAGCCCGCCTCCAGTGGTGTCGCGACAGGCGTGAATGGAGGGACGAATGGAGACTTGTGTCTTCAGCGATGAGAGTCGCTTCTGCCTTGGTGCCAATGATGGTCGTATGCGTGTTTGGCGCCGTGCAGGTGAGCGCCACAATCAGGACTGCATACGACCGAGGCACACAGGGCCAACACCCGGCATCATGGTGTGGGGAGCGATCTCCTACACTGGCCGTACACCACTGGTGATCGTCGAGGGGACACTGAATAGTGCACGGTACATCCAAACAGTCATCGAACCCATCGTTCTACCATTCCTAGACCGGCAAGGGAACTTGCTGTTCCAACAGGACAATGCACGTCCGCATGTATCCCGTGCCACCCAACGTGCTGTAGAAGGTGTAAGTCAACTACCCTGGCCAGCAAGATCTCCGGATCTGCCCCCCCATTGAGCATGTTTGGGACTGGATGAAGCGTCGTCTCACGCGGTCTGCACGTCCAGCACGAACGCTGGTCCAACTGAGGCGCCAGGTGGAAATGGCATGGCAAGCCGTTCCACAGGACTACATCCAGCACCTCTACGATCGTCTCCATGGGAGAATAGCAGCCTGCATTGCTGCGAAAGGTGGATATACACTGTACTAGTGCCGACATTGTGCATGCTCTGTTGCCTGTGTCTATGTGCCTGTGGTTCTGTCAGTGTGATCATGTGATGTATCTGACCCCAGGAATGTGTCAATAAAGTTTCCCCTTCCTGTGACAATGAATTCACGGTGTTCGTATTTCAATTTCCAGGAGTGTATATGGATTTAACATTTCCACGGTCGAATATTTCCTTACACAAATTGACACTACTTTGTTTATGAACTTCGGTCGAATCGTGCGACATCTCGGTGTTATTTTTCACAGTTTAATGTTCATCAAGAATCGAATATACTGCAATCTTCCATATGCATAAGGTTGTTTCTACCTCACGGTAAGTCTCAGGTCGAACCTCTTTTGTCATGTTGCGCACTTCTACGATGTGTCTTGGATCAGCTACCGATTATACTGTATCTTTTCAAAATTCTTCGTTGATGGAAACATGCATGACGAAATTCTGTAACAGTTCTGAACAGTATTTTCTAAATATAACTACTATTAGTGCAATCGAAGCTGACACTCGACGAGGAGGCTGATGGAAGCGAACGGAAATCGGAAAATGCCTATACGATTGCTCCCATCTGTCATCACGACGATTGTCAGTTTGGATTGCGCGAACGAAGCGCTTCGAGGTCTTCTTGTGTACATTCACGTGACATTTCAATTTTTTCCCAAAATTTTCTTTAATTGGTCACTGTAAACAAACTACTTGGCAAACTTTTGAACTGCCGTGGTTTTAATAATAACAACAAATTTTCAAACCGTAGTAATGTCACATCTCAGTAGCGCCATGTAGCGGTCGTTGAAAGAAAAGGGAAACAGTGAACCTTACATTCATACGAATACCATCTCGAACGTGGTGGATTTTACGTTAACTGATAATGATTTACTTGACACATCGATTAAATAAGATAAAAGCGCTATTACTGAGTCAGTATTACGCGTAAGAACTACCTGTTTTAAGTTAGTAGTTACGCAATGACCCGTTTTTTCAACACTCAAAGTACTATTCCAAGGTGAAAGTAGCTTCGGCTTTAAATAGATTAGTAGTCAACTCTTCGTGCTAGAGACTGGTTGCAAATTGAGCTGAAAAGAGGGCGGGTTAGTAGCTAATTGGTTAAGTTAGCCATTCATTTACCAGAGCAAAATACATATTCAAAATCAGTAATACTGTCTTTTTTGTTCCTTATTTAGCCCTCATTGTTATTTGGGAGACCTTGGGGGTGTCTTCCCCGGTGTTTTGTGCGGTAGGCCATCTTTGAGGTACAGTCACGTAGACCTGTCTGCTCCAGGAAAAAGGGACTGGTGACTTACAGTTTGGTCCCTTTAATCAGACAGACAGTTATCCAAAACACACACACACACACACACACACACACACACACACACACACACACACACACGCACGTTTCGTGCACAGCACTAGCTAACCACTGCTGGATCCTTTAGCAGAAGTCGCGATGTCGCGATTCGGCTTCATATTCTCAGTTATCGTCATCACAGAGATCGTCCTATAGTAGATAGGCTCCATACGACATTGTTTGAGGCGGAACTTTTTGCATAGAGCAAATCATCGTTTGCAGCTGGCCCTATACAGGCAGAGGCATAAATACTATAATTTGAAATGAAGTAGTTTGCAATAGTTACCGTACAAACCTGACATACTGAAGGTCGTGGGTTCGAATTTAATTATGGCTATTTGTAATTCTGTATCATAATGACAATTGTTGTTTTTAGTTAATTGGTTAAATGTAATTTTTTTTTTACTTTTAATGTTTCTTCGCATCATTTTCATCACCGTATTGACTTTATTTGGTCTTATTTTTGTACCCGTCTTTCGTTTTTCATTTGTAATCATCTTGTCTCGCCTACAACCTGTAACAGAGTGCTGACCAGGACTGCTCATTGGTTGCTATCGCACCAGCTCGTGAAGCCAATGAAGCTGTTAGTGCTGGAACTGATAGTTTTCTGCCTTGAGTTTGCTGGGAGAAGTCAGCTTTAATCTCCGTGAACAAAACAGCGTGATTAATACTTCTGCCGCAGGTTACTGACCGCCTTTTCCCTGATACATTGCACAGTATGCGGTTTGGTTAAGTTAGGACACGAGAGTAAGTCCAAAGCTTTTAAGACGTCGTCTGCCGCAGTTCAGTCGTTGGTCACTTAAAATCAGTTATGGGCAGAGCATTTCACGTTCCCGCCGTACCTGACGGCAGCTGCTTCCAACATTGCACCGCGTCACATGAACAGCACTTCCGAAGTGACCCACTTTTAACCGAACGGCAGCCCATGTGGCAACACTGTAGTGGCAAATGACTGGTGTCAACTATAAAGTAATTTTAATGGGACTATAGTAAAAGTGGTTTGTTGTTGCCTTCCTTCAGTCCGTGAATGGTACCTTACTTACACTGTTTGGTCTAGGTTAATGTAGTATGTGCGTTTGTGTAATGTAATGTTGGCGTTTGTGCTGTTCCGGATAGCTGCGAAGAAAAGGAAGAAGATTATCGTGATAATGAGGTATATCTCACAGTCCACTTTTCGTCTTTAAGTGACGGATAACACGAGACTGCGCTGGCTCCGGAGCGAAACTCACTACATTGATGACCGATTGTGAGCGGTAGGCAGCTTCCGTTCCTCCCATTTCCGGTCAGATGATACAAATGGAATCTTATCACGTTGTAGGCCGCTGAGATATTTAGCGACCTCGACCACAGAAAAGGACGGTTAAGATATAAAAGAATTGCTCGGCAATTAGAAAGAAATCTGTGTTGTAACAGTACTGTCTTTAAAATAAGAACATTATATAAGATGATTGAAGAGTTTATTTTGTGTGTGTATAGATTTGATAGCAGCTGCAAACTCTGTTGTTTCAGAGAGAAACGCGCGGCTTGGCGCTGGGCGCAACATCGCGCGAGGATAGCCAGTCGGTGGACATGGCTGCAGGCGCAGATCTCTGACCTGGAGTACCGCATCCGCCAGCACAATGACATCCACAGGTAGGCGTGCTCTCCTCTTCAACCTTCTATGCTTCTGCGCTTATTTGTGAGTACTATGGAAGACGCCATTCCAGTCCTACAGTACTCTAATAAATAGGTATTTTCATTTCTTAAAAGGAAGTCATTTTCTTTCGTTGGCTATTCTATGATTTCATTATTTAGAAGTTAGTTAATTTTACCCACCTACGCATAATTAAGCACGTAACAAAAGATATTGTATGTTTGCAGCATGTTATATTCCATACATAAGTGTCTTGTGTATGTGGGGAAGGGGGGGGGGGGGAGGCAAATATGACGATGTCCCTAATAAAGAACTTCGCACAACCATAGTATGTACTAGCTCAACTACCACAGATTTGAAGTCCATATGTAAAATGGAAAAAGTGCAGTCCATATGCCGGTTTTGTTACTGTGTCAGCATACGTTACACACTAAAATAAGTAGAAACACACTTTGACTTATTAAAATCAAATTGGGTGCAATCGACACATTTACCAGTAACCCGCCATATTGTAGCTTGAGTATGCCCAATCAGGAGAAATTAGATAACTGATAAATAATGAAATAGTGTTTATTTAAAAATAAAAGAGCCTACACAGGAAAATGATTTCATTAAAGTAAACATCTAGTCTCTATTACATTACTTACGGAAATATGCATCTCAGTTTCATATTTGCAGATGCAGCTTAGTAATGTCTTCACCTGGATGAGAAATGTTAAATGATATTTAATTACTGAAGTTCTATAAGTAATTTTTGGGAAATTACAGTATTTATAACATAGCAGGTTGATCCTTAAAGCAGAGAAATTACCTCGAGTTCTCAAGCTTGTGTTTTCCTTAGGCCAGACTAGATTGTGACACTTCGACGGAGCTTCATTGTAATCACGATTGTATTACATACAAATGCCGCAAAACACACAAACCAACTTCACCGATTAATACCAACACTAAAATTCACGTTGGGAGTCGAGTCGGATTTCTCTGGCTTATTGTAGATTCCCATAACATGGAGAGTGGATTCGGCTAGTTCAAGTTAATCAAGTATGGAATTATTGTAAACATTGTAGTTAGTGGTGGGAAACGCATTGCCGATATTTTAGTTGGACGGGTAACCTGTGGACACCTGTTTACGACTGTCTCCAAAGTCCAAGGAAATTGCAAGAGGTAGACTATTTTCCTCACTCCTGTAAATGTTCGTTCAGTATTAGTTGAAAGATGTTAATTTCTAACTTTACGCCAAGAAGTTATGAGAGACAGTAAAATGTCATTTGGAGAAGGATGGGACACGAAATATGTCGTTCTCCATGTGGAAACGTCCTGCGACTAGCTATGGCGATGTAGGAAAGCCGCAGTCGTCCTCCCGAAAAAGACATCTGCCTAAATCTCTGCGTTACCTCGCTCGGTTGACTTCAGTACTAATGCTCGTTTTTCACCATGAATCTGATTTGCTGTAAGCACAGCTCACGTAAGCGGTATTAAAAATCTCTCTGAGCGCATATGTTAGCTGGACTCGAGGCAGGGTGAGATATTAACATCATGTCTGTTTCGGATCAGTGGTGGAGAGACTTCTTAGTCCAAAATCAGGTAAATATTTTCAGTTCCCACTGGGAGACACTAGCATTTCGCCACAGTGGAATGACACACGAAAGTCCTAAAGCGAAAGAAGTGCCTCGGACGTGACCGGAGTCAAGTTATCTGCTTCAGTGCAGTGCTACTCAAATAATCCGTAGTTGATGTGAGGAATAGCGCATTGTTCTTAAGGTAAGGTTTACGCAAGTCGTTTCTCATTCTCCAGAGCTAAATTCGGTGAGATGTCACAGTGGCTGAGACACAGTTAATCATGAGGGGTGGACCTCAAATCTCGTCGCGTTATCCTTACTTATTTTTGCTGCTGTCTGTGCACTAACTTAAGGCGAAGAGAAGGAATTGATGGTACCATCTTTAAAACTAATAAAGATCTTTCCTCATTTTTGCCAGTCCGGGTATTATCTCGATGTCGTAAAATAAAAGGTGGTCTTCCATTCCTCTGTATCTTTATAAAGCTACTTTGCCGATTACACGACAGTAATGCAGGTTAGGTTCTGCAGTATCTCAAATGATTTGCGTTTCCTGCCTGTTACTTCAGCGATCAATGTGTGAGTGATCTACGTCTATATACATACTCAGCAAACCACTGTGAATCGCATGGCGTAGGGTACTTAGCATATTAAGCCACACGGAGCAAAATTCGCCGTGTAAGGCCGTGGAACACATGAGAGCTTTTTGCTTAAAGTCAGTTTCATCCTCTCAAATGGTTGTCGCAGAACTGTTTACACTAGGGCGATTTTACGCTGATATTTACAGTCTGGTAGTTCCTGCGAGAACTTCGTGTAAGTGTCTTGTCTTGGGAGAGCTGATGTCGGAAAAGTTTGCACACAGCAGGGTGAAGTTTCGTGCGTGAAGGAAGAGCCTCGGGATACAGCGACACTAGTAATCGTTGTAGTGGCAAAGTAAATACTTACATGGCCGTGTTGCTGTTGGATGAGAGAGCGGATGCGGCAGCGGAATAATTTTGGGGCACGAAAGAATCACGTTGTAGAGCTTGTGATGAGAAAAAGAGAATAATATAGAAATTTTGCAAGAATGACACTGATGAAGATACAAGAAATACTCTTCATAATTGGACCAAAAATTGCCAATCCAGATACTATTATGCTTAAATCAATTAGTGTGAAAAATAGACTGCCCTTGACACTAATATTTCTAGCATCAGCTGTTTATTCTCTTTAATATTTGGTACAGTAGCAATTACGACGCAATGACACGACCAAATTTCATCGTTATACCCATAGACGTTCAAAAGCCAAATAGGGCGGATATCTGATAAATGAAGGATTTCCGGACATGTTATTTTAGCGTTTTTCCTTGTATTGACTTACGGATCAACTCGTACATTCCTGGAGGTCTGTTCTTCAACACCCAATAAACGTAATGACATAAACAATATGTATACCAAGTCATACAAAATTGTAGATACAGCTGTATTGCATGAAATTTTGACAGTTCCAAAACGATTACTTTCAAACATAACTTCAGTCATAGCTTTGGCCTTTTCACCTACAAACTAGTTAACTTCGTTCTTAGTCCACTGCCTGGCAGTATTTTCATTACTATTTTTGCCGACACATCGCTGCCATTCACCAACACTGCCTTATCAATCGCGACGATACTGTACACCGACAATGACTGTACAAGTTTATAGAACGGTTCGTTGCAGTATTGATCTGGCGAAGTGTGTAGCGCACCTGTGTGTAAATTCATTTTATCATAATAACGTGAGATCGAATCTTTGCAGTGACATTTTTTTTTTATTTTTCGTTTCTTAATTCTATATAATATTTCTGTGATGGTTTACCTTATTTGCTGCAAAGCATGGCTTAAGTCGAGAACTTTCTAAATAGGCTAACAGTGTGTGTTGTTCGTTGAGGAGCTAAAAGGGGCGATTTCTTTGCTCAGAAACATGCCAAGGCTACATTTACGGCTCAAAATATGCAATTTCATGGGTGCTTCTATGTAATGTGTGCATCAGTACAGCAAAATATATTACCAAGCTATGATACTGTACATGTTTAACAGTGAAATAACGCAGAAATCTGGTATGCGATGTGTAGTTTTTCTTGCCTGAGAGCTAAGGCGAACACGTCGTGAGAGACGAAAGTTGTCGCCCACACCGAGAGGTCTGAACTCCCAGAGCGCTGTTGAGATCTATCCCTTCCTGACGCTGCCGGCGAGCTGTTGCAGGCTCTGATGTCTGCTAGCTGGCTGCCCTTAGGGAGCTGTGCATGCTTTCCGTGATAGCTCCGGTGCTATTTTCCTTGTGGGGCCTTGCAAGGTTTCTTGAATATTACCTGCGCAGGCCAATCACGAGTCCTGTTTGACGTCATAGCCTACGGGGTGGGAACACTGACAATGCCAGTTAACCCTAGAGATAAAAAAAAATGTCACCTGCACGCCGGGCGATCTGTGATCTTTCTCAAACGACTGTAAATAAAGTATTGGGCAAAAAAGTGCCCATCATTTCGTTAAAAGTTCATAGTTACTTGATATTTCAGGATTAAGAAAAATGCTGCTGATATTTCAGGATTAAGTAAACTGCTGCAAGAATTTCGCTAAGTTTGCACTGTAAAATAGAGATCGCTATGAATTTGCGTTCGATGTGTGTTGGTTATATTTTTTCTGCGTGTGAAATGTAGCTAGCATATTGAGTTATTCTTCGAACTTGGTAGGATGTGGCCTTCAGAAAACGGGTTGTATGTAAAGTGCTTCATCCAGAGCTCGTGCGCAAACGAAAAAGCCAGAATGAAATATTCACAAGATTCCTCGTATCTCATAAACAGTTCCAGCTATCAAAACAGGATTTTCACAAATGATTGTACGCAAAGAGGAGTGTATTTCGCTATATGGTTTATATGCGAAATTTCCGTATCCAGAGCTATATTCAAGCGACTACGGATTTTCTTTCAGTTAAATAATGTGGTATCTGAGGGGCCACCGATAGCCAGTGAAACGAAATTGCTGGGGTTTGAAGCAATATATGAGAAAAAGTTAGTTTATTTTTAAACAGTGAATAGGTATTTTCATTAACTACTAACTTGACTTTCTCTCAGTTTCTAGTTTAAACGCTGCTACATGCTTCCGTCGCAAATGTAACCGCATTAAAATGTTGCTGAGATGAGTACTGATAAGCTCAGCTGAATTTTGGCGAAAGAAGTAGATTTTAATGCGGCAACAAGGTCACTTTCTTATACTCGAAACTCGTAACTGATAACGTTTCTCTGAAGAAAAACAAAGGTAACAATAAGTCCGGGGAAAATAAATCATTACTTCCGTTGAAATTTCGGCGGAATCCTGTACTCGAGTGTGTTTTTAATAACGAATGGTGTGGATTGCGAGTGACCAACAGGTTTTATATCGATAAGCCAAACAAATATGACCACTGCCCACGGCGCTATTTGATGCCGGCTGGTGACGTTGCGGGTACGTGACGCGGTAAGAAAAATATGAAAGCGAAGCAGAAACCGACGGATGATCACTGTAGCGAAGATAAGGGTTGCAAATGGGGATATCATAGAGTTAAGCAACTTCGACAAAGGGCTGATAATTATTATGCAGAGCGTATGAAAAAGTATATCGAAAACGGCGAAGCTGATACAATGTTCACGTGCTACTGTCGTGAGCATCTATGGAAAGAGAGAGGACGACAGCGAAACTACCACTAGGCGCTAAGTGGTTGGACGACACGACTCTTCACCGAACGTTGGTTTCGGAGGCTTGTCTACTTTGTAAAGTAGAATTGATGATCATCTATGGCATCTCTGCCAAAAGAACACAGTGCTGGTGCACGCATAAGCGTTTCAGAGCACATGGAGCTCCGCAGCAGACCACCCCAACTTGGTCACATGTTGACCCAGCGACGTCGTCAGTTGCGATTGCAGTGGACAGGGAACCAGCGTGATTCGATCGTCGATAAATAGAAACTTGTCGGCTTTTTGCTACACTAGGTCGACGGTCGTCTCCACAAACGCCGTCATCTAGGTGAACGGAGGGCTGGTGATAGTATTATGCTACGGTGGATGTTCTTCTGCGACTGCATGGGACCTGTGGTTGCAATCGAAGACACGCTGGCGACTGCGACCCACTGCATCCCACCGAGAGAGATGGAGCAGTGGCTAGCACTCTCGACTCGCGTTCGGGAGGACAACGGTTCAAACCCGCGTCCGGCCATCCTGACGTAGGTTTCCCGTGATTTCCCTAAATCGCTTCAGGCAAATGCCAGGACGGTTCCTTTAAAAGGGTACAGCCGACTTCCTCCCACATCCTTCCCTAATCCGATGGGACCGATGACCTCGCTGTTTGGTTCCCTCCCGTAAATCAATCAGCCAATGCATCCCTTCATACTCGGTGTCTTGCCCAACGGCGATGTTATCTTTCAGCAGTATAATTGTCCGTGTCTCGGAGCCAGAACAATTCTCCAGTGATTTTGAGGAGCATTATAGTCAAGTCATGGCTCAGTGACCAAATTCACCTAATAGAAATCCTATCGAACGCTTCTGGGTCCCATCGCGTGTCATCAACATGTACGTAAATCAGCGGCCCGTTATTTACATGTTTTACACTACCTGTTTGTAGACATCTAATGCCACATATCTCCACAAACCTACCAACAAACTGTCGGATACCTGATTACCCCCCCCCCCCCCCCACAGGGGTTCACCACTCTACGGTGAGTACGTGCTTGGGTATGACGGGGGCCCCAGCCTGTGCAACACTACGTTATGTTTATGTGCTACAAACCTATAGTTCAACTATGTCTTACCACCTCTGGCTTTCTGGTGGATGGTCCTTTTGGCGCTTGGACGTAGTTCGGTCTTGATTTGTAGTTTCACTCCTGGCGCTATCTTCGCGCTCCATTAATGGTTATATGGTCCACATTATTGGGTTTGACCTGCCAAATTTTGCAGGAGTGAGTGTCATGCAGGGAAGGTCGCCCACTGTGGTGTATCCTTTGCGCCTGTGCCTTCCTAGCACTCTTCGTTCTTGTTGTCGTAGTGCACCAAAAACCCTGCATGGGAGCCATCCTGTTGGGGGCGGGGGGGGTCAAGTACCCGCGCAGCAGTAGCCACCTGACGGGGCCACACTGGGATCTCACTGTTGTTGTTGCGTGCGTTTCACACACCTCATGTATGCCATGGAATACGTGCCCATCATGACTGGGGCTTGGGAACTCATAGCAATGGATTACTGTCCAGGTAACCATTGCTGAGGCCGGGTGGCGCATATGGGAAGAGCCCCGTTGGGTGCGACTCCATGATAGATAGTTCACACGTGAAGCAACTTAAATTTTCCCCCGATGGTGGTCACGTGGCCCCTGCAGTCTCTTGAAATGGAAAGGACTCATATGATGTAACGAAATACTATCCCAACATGTTCCCTTCCCTGACCACATTGTCAGAGGAACGTTGGGCTAGACAAAGAGAAAGTAATACCCCAACACGTGGTCTTGTACCAGGACCGACGGGGACACCTTTTTGGCCACAAAGGCGTTATTTTTCGTTGAGGGCATTGGTGACAAATACAAGGAAGTTGCAATCTGACCTGGCACAGGCACTGCTCTGTTGTGAAACGTTGGCCGACATTCCTGTGACTATCAGTCCCAACAGGAGTCTCAGTATAGTCCAAGGAGTCATTATACAATCTGAAAATGAGCTGTGGGCTAACTTACAGTGACAGGACGTGAATTTCATCCTTCGTGTAGGTTCGAATCCTTCCTCGGGCTTGTATGTGTGTGATGTCCTTATGCTAGTTGGGTTTAAGTAGTTCTAAGTTCTAGGGGACTGATGACCTCAGATGTTAAGTCCCATAGTGCTCAGAACCATTTGAACCATTTTGAAGGTAAATGTGAAGGTCTGCCAGTGTGATGTGAAACCCTATGTTCCTTGCCCTATGAGATGCTTCAGGTATATGTTCAGACATATGTCTTCCCATTGCACCACTGACCCTGTCTGCAGGGATTGTGGACATCCATTGCATGCGAAGATTTCTTGTGCCCCACACCTATCTCTGTAAACAGTGGCGAGATTCTTTCTCCCTGCTCGCCTGATTGCTCCATTTTCAAGCGTGAGAAGAAAATCGAGTATAAGACCCTGGACAAACTTAGATTTCAAGGTCCCAGAAAAAAGTATAATGTCTTAAACCCATACAAATTACACAATCTTGCACTCCAACCGCGACATTCTCGCCTTCTCTGTCGATGGGGCTTTCCTCTGTTGTGCCTCTTACAGTGGGCTCTCAGAGCTACCCACTAATGCCGGTCCCCTAGGTGGTTGGGGGTCCTTCTGGTGCATTGGAGTCTTGCATATGGTTCAGCATCACCCTTACCATTGCGGATACTGGAACTCATTCATCATTGTGGTGTCGCCGTATGACACGAGCATTCTGAACTAGGCCTATGAACAGCCTAGTAGTCCCTCCTTACGTATCAGGCGCCAACAGCAGCTACTGAGTTACATTATATGCGTTTGTATCCTTCCTGAACATCCCAATTACTGTGCCCTTTTGCCAGGAAGGGAGCTCCACCCCCCACAACAGTGACCCAGAACTGGGTTTTCAATTGGTGCAATCCTACAGTGTCTTATGTTTGGAACTCCACCTTCCCCCACTGTCACCTCTGGTCAGAGAGACATCATATCTGCCCCATCTGGGATATGTGTCAGAAGTATCCTTTGGTCCACAAAGATTCCGTTGACCATGGTTTTTCGCCACCTGTTCTTGGCTGACCTTAGACAAATCGTGGTTCAGAAGTGGTGTTCACTGATAGCTTGTTCATCCGGCTACTGTTGAGCCATGTCTACACAGCAGTAACATCCACTCTCCGCCAAACAGCTGCAGTGTCTTCACTGCTGAATTGATGGTCATTAAACTAGCCCTTAGCTGTGTTCTTCTTGCGCTGGCAAGAGTATTCTAATTTGTAGTGACACTCTAAGCATCCTTCTGGCTATTGACCCAGTGATACTCTCCTCACTCAGCGGTTACAGCTGTCCAGGATCTTGCCTCAACCTCCTTCAAGATCGACTGCTGGTCGATTTCGTTTGGACTGATGGCTGTGTTGGGATTTTGGGAAACGAATGAGCTGACTGGTTGGCCAAACTAGTCACCAGGATGCCGATTCTGGAAATGGGTATCCCAGAACTGGACCTTCGGTTTTTTATACTCGAACAATTGCTGGAAGTATGGTACTCAGAATGGTCTGCCCTGATCAACCCAAACAGAGTACAATTGAGGCTACCATGACCATGTGACAGGGTTCCCCTGCATGCTTCTCACAGAGTATCCACCATCCTCTGTCGACTCTGCACTGGCCACTCTTGGGTGCCCCATAGCCACATTCTCCGATGTGAGGATCCCAGTCACTGATGATGTGGAGGCCGCCTGACGGTGGTCTAATTATTCCTAGATCACCTGTTTTGGCTGCTTTGAGGTGACACGTTAATTTTCCCAACATGCTACATCTGGTGCTAGCAGACGACGCCAAAGCGACTGACCTGATGTTATGTTTTGCCTATGAAGGTGGTTTCTATTCATCCCAGTGATTTTTAGGGCTTTTTGGCCTCATTGACCACCTGAGGGAGTGGTAGGGGCTCCCTTCTTCTGCTCCATAATCCCCCACCCCTTCCCTGTCCCCTCCTCATTCTCCTGGGGTCCTTAGGTGGCCTTTGCTCCTGACCTCCATCCAATCTTTTTATTTTTTCCATTTCTTGGTTTTAATGCCTTGTCTTGACTGATCTTTTAACGGCTGCTGTCTTTTTTCTGGCTTTTATCTCGTTTATTATTGTGTTAGTAACATATAGGCTTTCCAGAGTTTGCCTTTCGCCTCCTTTGTTTGACGTCCACTCCATAAACGGATGAAATGACTGGTGATCTTGCAGTTTAGTCCCTTTCACTCCAAAGCAACCAACCAAGCTGATACACGCAATGACTAATGAATTTCGTTCCAAGGAGACAAACAAGCTGTTAATCAGGTGGTCATAATGTTTTGGCTCATCAGCATGTATCTCATTTATCTAAGGAATATGAAAACAATTAACAGCACGTAGCATGCCATATTTTCTTTCCTATTCCTATGCAGAAAAAGGAATGTACTTTTTGAACAAAAACAACTATTTCGTCTAGAAAATTGGTAATCTGTTCACACATTGACAGGTAGATGACAGAATTGTGCAGATTGAAATATTCTCATATTTTTTTGATTATTGAGATACAAAATAAAATTCCTTTGGTCAGTTTCAGTCCACGTCATTCATTATTAGAAACACATGGGGTGTAGGACTCCATTGAAATTTCAACAGAAGTACCGTAGCGATTTATTTTCGCCCGACTTAATATTCTCTTTATATTTCTTCAGAGACACGTTATCAGTGACGAGTTTTGAGTAATACCCAAGTTCTCCTGTTGCCATGTTAAAACCGGTTCTTTCGCCAAAACACAAGAGATTTTAATTTTTCATCTCATTAACGTACTTACGCAATTAAAATTGCGACAAAATTATGAAACAGCAACTGATGGAAAGATATGACAATAGTTCATGAAAATGTCAGTTCTCGGTGTAAAAATAAAGTGTAATTTTTCTCCTATATTGCCCCAACCCCACAGCAATTCTCGTTTCGCCAGTTATCTATGGCCCTTAAATATTACTTATTTTACTGAAAGAAACCATTAGTCGTTTGAGTATTGCGCTTAATATAAAAGTTTCGCATATTACATATTTAACGAATTACTCTCCTCTTTTCATACTGTCATATGCCAAAATCTTATTTCGGTATCTCAAACTTTTTATTACATAGGAAGAATTGTATGAATATTTCATTTTGGCCTTTTCCCTGTCACAGGAGTTCGGGACGATGCGATTTACGTGCAATCCATTTTCTTGAGAGGTTAACGAAAAATTCAACATGTTAGCTATATTTCATAAGCAGCAAAAATAACCTAACATGAACCAACCTTAAATTCATAGCGACCTCTATTTTCAGTGCATACTTTCCGAAATTCTTGCAGGGGTTTACTTAATTCTGAAATGTCACAATTACTACCATTAACGAAATATTAGGTAGTTAATCATGAAGCTATAAGATGTGCGAGAGTCAAATTTTTTCACACAATAGGTTCATTATAATTGTTTGAGAAAGACTGCAGTTCGGCGGCGGGCTTACGCGTCTTAATGTTTACGGAGTCAAGCCAACCTGATAGTTTCCGCACAGAATCTCAGGTTCAGCATACGAGGTAGTGTAACCCCATTGCTAGCCGGCAGTCAAACGCGTCCGCCAGCACACGGATTGCTAACATTACTCCGTGTAAGACAGGCTGGGATTTCTCCCTGTTGCTGTCGCGTTCGGAACACCGTATGTTTTTTGGTGTCTGTTACCTGTGCGAATGACGTGTCATGTCAACAGCGGCATTCGATGGCTTCGCCGTGGGCGTATTTTGTATATAATAAATAGGTAGGTTTTAATTGTAGTCCATATAACGTTGTTTCTGGAAAGAGATTGTTGTATTTTCCTGCACAAATTTAACTGTCAAAGAGGTGATCGTAATCCGAGCATCACAGAACTACAAATCCACGTAATCTGTTGACCATACAATAATAGATATCGTTGTTTCGTATACACACACAAAACGCCATGTTGTTTTCCTTCATGAACATGGACCCGTTACGTGAAACATGGAGCGCTCAGACTACTCATTGTCGTGTATCTTAAATTTTTAGAGGTCAAACCGGTATGTCCATTATTTGAAATTTTGTCTTAGTTGTTTCCACCCATATGTTTCTTATCTTTTTTTTCCTGTTTAACAGACATTGTCATGTTGAACGACGACAAGAACGCCCAGAATGATCCTCAGTAAATTATGGCTGCCTTAACAGATGAGAATTGACATAATAATTTTTACTTGACAGACGACATATCGCCGAAAATCGAACACAAACACAAAACAACCAGACAACATTCTGTTTCAAGAATAAAGTTTTAAGGGAAGTCGCGTGTCACGGCATAATAATCTCGGTTTATTTTTAATGAGAGAAGCTTGTGGCTTTATGATCCCATCATGTTTTCAAACTGTAACGCTATCTGTTGATTTCATGGAAGATGTAGGGCTGGAGGAAACTAAGAAAAATTTCTTTTAGATAAAACTTAACACCGCAGAAAAATTTATATATTAACAAAAAAGGATCACAGTAGAAGACGAATAGTGATTGCTTTAGGAGATTAAATAGCGAAGGCAGCAGAGCATTAAATAGGTAAAAAGACAACGCCTACCAGAAATCCTGGGTAACACAGGAAATACGGAATTTAATTGATGAAAACGTAAAAATGTAGTAAAAGATGATTTGACACAGCACTGAAAGACCTCCAAGTAGAAACAAGACCGCAGGATTAGACGACATTCCATCAGAACTGCTGATAGCGTTGGGAGAGCCAGCCATGACAAAATTTCCATTTGGTGTTCAAGAGACAGGTGGAATCCCCTCAGACTTTAAGAAGAATGTAGTGATTTCATTCCAAAGATAGCAGTTGGTGACACTGAAAATAACCGAACTATCAGTGAAATAAGTCATAGTTGCAAAATACTAACACGAAAATCTGGTAGAAGCCGATCTTGGGGAAGACAGTTACGATTTCGGAGAAATGTATGAGTACGGACACAAGAAGCAATAATGACTCTACGACTCCTCTTAGAAGATGGGCATATAAAATGTAGACTGGCAATGCCAGGAAAAGCTCATCTGAAGAAGATAAATTTGTAAACATTCTGAAGAAGAGAAATTTGTTAACATCGAATATAGACTTAAATGTAAGGAAGTCTTTAAGGTATTTTTTGTGGAGTGTAGCCATATGTGGAAGTGAAACATGGACGATAAACAGTGTAGCCAAGAACAGAATAAAAGCTTCTGAAATGTGGTGCTGTAGAAGAATGAGGAAGTCAGATGGATAGATCACTTAACTAATGAGGAACTGAATAGAATCGGGAAGACAAGAAATTTTTGGTGCAACCTGACTTAGAAGAAGGGATCGTTTGATAGGACACATCCTGAGACATCAAGGGATCACCAATGTAGTTGAAGGAAAGTTTTGGGGGTAAATACCGCAGAGGGAGAAAGAGATGGATGCAGTGAGCAGGTAAGTTGTGTGGAGAGTTGCATCAAACCAGTCTTTGGACTGAAGACAACAACAACAACAACATATTAATGTTAGCACTTTACAATAGGTTGGCGTGTCTACTTAGGCAACACACCTTAACTTAGTATGTTTGTGTTATATTTATACCCATTTACGGAGTTAGATGGCGCATTGGTTAGCACGCTGGACTCGCATTCCGGAGGACGAATGTTCAACTCGCCATCCAGATTTATGTTTTCCGTGATTTCCGTAAATTGCTCCAGGAAAATTTCGGGAATGTTGCTTTGGAAACAGAGCGCAGTCTCGGTTTTAAGGAAGGAAATCGATCTGGCAACGGGACTTAAAGCTCCTTACCCATTGTTTTGCTGTCAGGCAGGTAACTTTCATTCTTATACTAATTATATTCACATTTTAGTAGTATTTTTATATTACCTAGTATCACGAGGGAAAATAGTGTGTTTAAAGTACATCGCGACTGGTACCTTTTTAAGGACTGAGAGCCATTTGGATATTTCTGTTGCAAATGGCAAAATAGTTTAGAAGCGAAGGAAAGATAGAAGGATTTAACGTCGTGTAACCGACGAGGTCATTGGAGACGGAACAGAAGCTCGCATTCTGTTAGGTCTGGCTTGCCTTTGTGAAGGGGCAACATGAGAGTTCGGTTGCAAAGTTAATGTTACCTTTCTTCTAGGGCAGTAGGGGTAGGGACCGCTGTTCTCCTTATTTTACGGACGAAGAGAACCATTGCCATGGAATGAGAATAATTCTCAGGTACATATGCTCTGTATCACATTCTAACCCACTCTGAAATAAGGTTTAAAAAAAAGCGATAGAAAGAAAATTTTCTGTTCAGACTCCATGGTAGGCAGCTACTTCTGCCGTGCGGAGTACGAAAAGCTGGTCCTCCCAGCGCCCTTTAGTCACACATTGTTGAAAGCTGGCAGCAGTATCGTAGATTAGATGTTGCTCTTGGGTGCCCTTTTTTTTTTTTATTCGGTGTAATGGAAGTTGGTCCAATCATCCTCGAAATGCAGTAAAATGTGAAATGAGTCAGATACATTGTTCATTCCGGAATTTTTCATACATTGTTCATTTCGTAAGGTAATGCAGTTTCTTGTGGAAAAGAGAACCAAAGTACTCTAGATCCCAGAGGTACAAACTTTTGGGAGACATGGGAATACAGTTAAGAGTGACTGAGACTTACTATAGGGTGACAGTTTTGTGCTTATTTGATAAAAATTCATGCCATGGAGGAGGAGGAGAAGAAAGAGGACGACGACTTGATAACCAAGGTAAATTAAGTACGCACATTCACAATAAGTGATTCTCAGTATCAATTTGTACGTCTGTTAGTTCAGCGTAGAACTATCGAAGAAATTATTCACCGTGAAATCCTTCAGACATATTAAACTGCACGTCACAAAATTTAGAGCCATAATGTCGATTATTGTTATTCCCAAGTTTGATTTTGTGAACTGGGCTGTTTGGAAGCAGACACACTCATTGTGATGTTTCGCTCCAGTTAAATGTGTGTCTGAAACACGGAACCAGTATTCTGCCGGACTGCTTTAGTTCTCACTGTTGCCCTTTGGAATTAATGTTTGCAGTGAGTGCCTTCACCGGATGCAGGGGTAATTCCTTTAAGAAGCAAGTTCCATTTACATTTTTTTTTAATTGAGTAATTAACTCTTTGTAGACAGCATTATAAATGAGGGCTGCAACTGCATGTTTCTGCTGTTCACTTTCGCTAGAAAACGTAGCTCCTAGAACAGTTCCTGATGGTATCGTGATGGACGAATCCTACATTCCATTTGTTCTTGTCCAAAGCCCGTAAAACAGGTGCATTACGTTTTTTCGAAGTACGTCGTAAATTAACCTGTCGAGTAAAATAGGCATGTGCACGGTGAAGTTCACACGTTAGATCTGTATCGACTCCTTACGTAATTCCTAGACTTAACAAGAGAAGCAGCAAACTGCGGTTTGTTTGACACAGTACAGTAAACGTAAAATTTACCGTATACACCACGCAAGCACTTTCTATCGGAAGTAGTTCTAAAATCGCAATCCAAACTTTGATTTTATACGATACTATCGAACCTGGCAATACTTCGCAGTTGTAAATATGTATGGGAATTGGATGTACGTCCTAATCTGGGGTATGCCTGGAAATTGGCAGGAAGCAAATTTCGGCTCCTCGTTGTGACATCGATATTCTAGTAAACTTCCTGTCGGACATACGCCATATATTTTATTAAGCAAGAATTTACAGGTTTTGTGTTAAAAAGACTGCGAGAAAGGCAATGCTGTAGTGTGCGGTATTGTGAAAGTGTGCGATTTCGTTGTATGTCTCGTGGTCGGTTTTAACTAAAACAGTAGGACGTATAAACGATTAGACAAAGTGTTGTTCCGTGTGCCATAATTTTAAACCGTAATCGTATGTGCTGCAACATAATGCTGTTTTGTTTTTTTTGTTCGGAGTCGATTGTAATAGAAAACCTATACCTGGAAGATTTTATTTATGGCTTGTAGGCATATGATTAGGATACTGCTGAACTATCTGAATCATCAGAAAGCTACTCATTGACAAGACTGAAACTGCGAAATAATCTCATTGGAGCTAGTATCGGCACAGATCCAGCAGCCGGAAGAGACACTCTCATGCTTTGTACCAATGATCCCAACCGATTTACCCATTCAATTTTAACGTTCATAGTTAAAACCTAGTGCAAAAAAGAAAACGAAACAACATATTTTTACATGAAATTACAGCACAGCTTGTTCTCTCTATTAGTAGGTTTTAATAGACACCTGTACATTATTGCTTTATTTTTTTAATTGCGTTGCTCACGTCCGGCCAAATGTTTGTTAGAGTATAGTGTAAAAATACGAAGTAAATCGGTCAAGAACTTTCCTATGTTTTTGGAAACAACGTTTCCCCTCTATACATTAGTATAGATTTCGTGCACAGTTGAAATAACGTTTGAGGGAGGTATAAACGCAGGTGTTATTGAAAATCTCCCAACTGGAGAATGAACTAAAGAAATTTCTTTGGGATCATTGTGGTGTGGGGGGTGACCTATACTGTAACATTGATTACGAACAACTGTGACCACTGGCATTTTTGCTGCCAATGGAATCGTCTGAAGAAAACTCAGTACAATTCAGGTTCCAGCGTCCCCTGTGTCTTCTACACTCATTCGAGTGGTCAATTTCCCATCGAAATAGGCTAATCGTTAGTATTTTTATCTCAGGATGAAGCGTTCTAGTGGAATATTTTTATTCAACAGTTAGTGCAGTTCATTTGACACAAGAAGATATTATTTGGAACTCATTAGGATTTACTCTTCTCAATGAATTATCGCACCAATTTTAACTAAGATTCACAGCTGGTTTGAGCAGTCATTTTGAAGAAAGACCAGTTTCGACAGTATCTTGCGCAAGTATTGAGGAGTGTCCTGTTCGTGAGAGAAATGTGAGTTATTTGCCCAAAAGAGTAGAGGTTGCACGACATCAAGGAATCTGAGGATTTGTCTCCTCTTTTTTAAATCACAAACGTAGAAGATACGGAATACGCTGCAAGATAAGCGTAAATGAATGCCTTACGGCGTGCCAGAAACTTAATCATTACTATCCGTAAGAATTATGTCTGAACAAAAGGGTACTACGTTTAATTGCCATAAATGTGTCTGCAATTTATCACAATTGCAGGTGACCTTTGGAGACAGTTTTACCTCTATTCTAAACGTAGTCGTTTTATATGTATAACCTCAATTCGATGAACTACCGTCTTTCGACGTTGAGCTGGGAGTCGGAATCATATACTAGCAGAGGAATGAATGCGATTAAGGCGAAGCAAAATTGTGAGTTGTCGTTTGATCATATAGACGAGAGACGAATGTTCTTTAGCTGCATATATGAATTTAGTAACGCATTTTCGTTGTGAGAAAACAAATGATCAGCTTCCAGTTTTTGTTTGCGTCAATGAACTTCAATAGGTATAATCAGTAACTTGCGACCAAGTGCCACGAAATTTGCGAGTATCTATTCCACGTGTAACAAAACCAGTAAGCGTATTGATATAGCAGATACTATATGTAGCGAGCGGAAATGAGATGGATACTGGCTTACATTCGTAGCTGTCATTCTAGACTTGCCCGTGACGTCGCGTCGTCTGGCTGGACCTCGGGCCGGATGCACACACGTCGACGTGCTTCACTCTCCGGAAGATACCCCCCACCCACTGTCCCAGCCATTATATACTTCCCGCTATGTTACCCCACCAGATGCACATTCATTTTTCGGGGCCTGTAAAAGCCCTTCCCATCCAATCTCGTCTGTGTCACACTACGTACGGGAGAGAGGATGCCATTCCTCTGAATGACAAGATTGTTGTACCGATTTTAGTAGCACGTGGTCTCATAAACCGGAAATCAGTATTGGAACCACTGTGGAATGAAGGCTTATTAGTTCTTTTCTATGTTTGTAAAGATATCATTCCCCAGACAACTAGGAACTTTACTAAAATATGATGGTTTATATTAAATTCCGAAAAAATATCTTTCGGCAAGGGTGCTATGTGTATAAGCGGCAAAAGATTCCCGTGTGGTTATTAAAACTGACAAGAAAATATTGGAAACATTTTTATTTCAGAAAAAGTGTGTGTCGTGACGTTTTAGGCGAGAAAGTCTGTTCCAGAAGCGCTGAATTCTCAGCTATGTAAGCATCTCTCTGTGAGTATTTGTGCCGTCACTGATGGCTCGGAACTGCCAATGCACTAATCTTATGAATGTACTTGATACTTTGGTTCAGCGTCGGAATGTTAGCTTTTTAAGAAGTCCCGTTACCATAAAAAAACCTAGGCCGAGAAAAAACAGCCAGATTCTATATCCGTTTACTTTGATTATTGTAATTATTAACCACTACCCATCGCCACTTCCAGATCAACTGCTTTAGAGTATACTCCGCTAGCCACTGTACAGTGGGTGGTGGGGGAGGGTTGTTGTTGTTCTTGTTGTTGTGGTCTTCAGTCCTGAGACTGGTTTGATGCAGCTCTTCATGCTACTCTATCCTGTGCAAGCTTCATCATCTCCCAGTACCTGCTGCAACCTACATCCCTCTGAATCTGCTTAGTGTATTCATCTCTTGGTCTCCCTCTACGATTTTTACCCTCCACGCTACCCTCCAATACTAAATCGGTGATCCCTCAGAACATGTCCTACCAACCGATCCCTTCTTCTAGTCAAATTGTGCCACAAACTCCTCTTCTCCCCAGTTCTGTTCAATATCTCCTCATTAGTTATGTGATCTACCCATGGGGGAGGGTACGTAGTACATATTTTATCTATTCCCGTTTTTTTCCAATTAGCTTGTGGAGATATCTATTTTCTATATTCTCCAGATTTACCAAGTAGTATTTCTCGAAAACAAAGCCTATCATCTGCCGGACCCCTTGTACGTATTTTGGTCGTACGTGTTGCTCCTTCAGGTAGGCTACGCCAACATAATTATGAAGTAACCATATTGTGCTTTTGTCTCATGTTTCTGAGTTTCCTAGGTCCCAAGCCATCAGTAATAAATTGAAACAAAATGAACAAGATTCGACCAGCGTGTCTCGAATTCCTTTCGCGTCTGTCATCAGTCTTAATTTGATAAGATCACTCTAATACTGGAGGAGTATCCTATAGTTTGTCACATTAATGTCTGACATGCAGTTTTCTTAAAAGCTGCAATGTGCTGGAGAGTGATCTTTCTACTTCGTATCGCTTCAGAATACTACCGGTAGGTTTCTGAACGATGTGACAGGCTTTGATTAAGGTTACAGTCTGACAGTTTCACTCTCTCTGTATTGTTTATGGTCATTATCTCGAGGGGTTTTTATTCTTTTGAGGAAAGTGGCAGTTCAGTAGGGCAGTAGGGAAAATTAAAATTTTGTATGTCCATCCATAAACGATACTTAGGTATACTGAGAATATTAAGTGTACTGTAACATACCAATCAAAATGTGATCGACCATTCGATTAGATGTTCCGAGTAGATGTTTCGAATGGCTGTTGTCTAGTTAAGAGTTATTTGTTTGGAACAGCGTAGAACGCGTTTCGGAAATCTAGGTGAACGTTTACTACTACATCCGGACCCTACAAACCACCAGGAACTGCGCGGCAGGGCTATTGCTACCTCGTGTAACGTACTTCATGTTAGGATGTCTTACCGTTCATTACGTGTAAGCAGCATTGGAAGAGCATGTTTTAAATGCCTCTGAGCGAACTGTAATCAATATTATTTAGTCATGTATTGTTTTCGCTGTTCGTACGTGAGCGATACGTGTGGAGATATAATGTAGAACATACCTAATTTCATCCGTAATACCGGTTCTAGAAATTTTGTGAATAGACTTTCGCGGTATAGTTTGCGTCTGCCTCGTTACCTAGTGAAACAAATCCTATCATTTTTGCTGCCCTTTGTATACGTTCAATATTCCCTGCTAGTCCCATTTGTTACGAGCGTTTTGTAAGCAATCTCATTTGTAGTCTGGCTATTTCCTCAGTATCATATCGAAGAACCTAAGTCTGTCACCTGTTACGTCATTTCAGTTAATATCCCCGCAAATTTTTCACCGACATATTGATGTGAGATGACTGATTAGAATTATGACTCTCTTCGATTATAGCCCCTGGGATATGTTTTTGCGTTTTGTGTAGGGGCACAGTTTTACGTTTGTGAACATTCAAAGCAAGCTGCCAATCGTCGTACCACTTCAAATTCTTATCAAGATCAGGCGGGATATTTGTGCAGCTTTTTTCACAGAATACTACATTATAAAGTGCACCGTCCGCGAGAAGTGTGGATTACTATTCATATTGTCTGCCAGACCATTAATATCCATCAACAAAGGCCCATCCGGAACCGCGCTGCTGCTGCTATATTCGCAGGTTCGAATCCTGCCTCGGGCATGGATGTGTGTGATGTCCTTAAGTTAGTTAGGTTTAAGTATTTCTAAGTCTAGGGGACTAATGACCTCAGACGTTAAGTCCCACAGTGCTTAGAGCCATTTGAACAAAAGCCCAACACAGTTCCACAGGCTCTCCCGAATGTTGGTAACTCTACATTCAGTATAATATGATGCGTTCGCAGTACCAAGAAGTTCTCATGCCAGTCACAAACCACTTTTAACTTCTAATATTGGCAAAAAATAGTGTGCGTTTCACACACATGGTATTTTCCGTCGAGGAATGGCATTACGATCGATCTTGATAATATCCTTTAAGATTTTGCTGCAAAAAGACATTAGGAATATTCGTGTGGTTGATAGTGCCTTGGGAATATTTCAGCCTTTCTTTAATTTTATTATTGTTAAAAAAGACAGAAAGCTTCTCTGTAGGACCCAACACGTATTGCTCAAAGACCTGCGTCTTTCTGGTCGTTCAAGGAGTGCAGAAGACTAGATATCGGAGTTTAGGTTGATACTGTGTGTAATGGATTAAAGAAACTGTTAAATATCGCTCCACCCCGTCGCCTGTTGTAAACAATTTGCCCATGAAATAGCAGAACAGGTATCGCATTGCATACAAACAGAACCCAGCACGTCGTTCCCAATGGCGAGACATCGCCAGAAATAAAAACTGCGTTCATTGAATATCATGGAAGGCGGAAAAGGACCATTACTGTTAACACATTTATAAAATGTGTGACAAAACTTTTTAGTTCTCCTTGGGTGTTCGCAATGACGCAGTTGTATATAAGGAGCCCGTTCCAAGTCGTTATAAACTAGGCCTAGACACTGAAGCACTAAAAAGTTGATCAGTCGTTGTAAGGTTGGCAACCATATAAATACAGCCGCGGGACAGGCAGACCTCAGCTTGAGAATTGTCTGAAGAATCACAAGGCATTGTCATTCCTCCAAAGATGACTCGCTTTCGAAACACCGTTTCGGGTAGCTCATGATTATTGGTCGTCGCTGTGAAACAGTTTCCAATCAGCAGTGGAGAGAGAGAGAGAGAGAGAGAGAGAGAGAGAGAGAGAGAGAGAGAGAGAGAGACTCGAGGAGGGGGGTGGAAATTCGAAGAAATACTCAGTATGCTTGCTTACCTTGGTGAGCGCTAGTGTGTCACGGAGATCGTCAGCAAACTCAAAGGGAAGAAGCTGCAAGATGTGTGTCGCGGACAAACTCTTGAAATTCTAAGAGCTCACGTTCCAAAATGAGTCAAGACATATTACTCGCGTCTTGATACATCTTGCGGTGGACAACGGCAGTAACAGTAGGGAGGAGGATGAATTAACTCGGGTATGGTACATAACCTCTGCCAGAGATCGTTCGGTGACTTAAATGTACATGTGGATTGTCCTGTTGAAATTACTACGAAACAATATCCCGTAACCGTAAATTATTGCTGATATATTAACGAATGATAGTCTTTTTCATCTTCACTACCGTTCTTCAAATACACTCCTGGAAATTGAAATAAGAACACCGTGAATTCATTGTCCCAGGAAGGGGAAACTTTATTGACACATTCCTGGGGTCAGATACATCACATGATCACACTGACAGAACCACAGGCACATAGACACAGGCAACAGAGCATGCACAATGTCGGCACTAGTACAGTGTGTATCCACCTTTCGCAACAATGCAGGCTGCTATTCTCCCATGGAGACGATCGTAGAGATGCTGGATGTAGTCCTGTGGAACGGCTTGCCATGCCATTTCCACCTGGCGCCTCAGTTGGACCAGCGTTCGTGCTGGACGTGCAGACCGCGTGAGACGACGCTTCATCCAGTCCCAAACATGCTCAATGGGGGACAGATCCGGAGATCTTGCTGGCCAGGGTAGTTGACTTACACCTTCTAGAGCACGTTGGGTGGCAGGGGATACATGCGGACGTTCATTGTCCTGTTGGAACAGCAAGTTCCCTTGCTGGTCTAGGAATGGTAGAACGATGGGTTCGATGACGGTTTGGATGTACCGTGCGCTATTCAGTGTCCCCTCGACGATCACCAGTGGTGTACGGCCAGTGTAGGAGAACGCTCCCCACACCATGATGCCTGGTGTTGGCCCTGTGTGCCTCGGTCGTTTGCAGTCCTGATTGTGGCGCTCACCTGCACGGCGCCAAACACGCATACGACCATCATTGGCACCAAGGCAGGACCGACTCTCATCCCTGAAGACGACACGTCTCCATTCGTCCCTCCATTCACGCCTGTCGCGACACCACTGGAGGCGGGCTGCACGATGTTGGGGCGTGAGCGGAAGACGGCCTAACGGTGTGCGGGACCGTAGCCCAGCTTCATGGAGACGGTTGCGAATGGTCCTCGCCGATACCCCAGGAGCAACAGTGTCCCTAATTTGCTGGGAAGTGGCGGTGCGGTCCCCTACGGCACTGCGTAGGATCCTACGGTCTTGGCGTGCATCCGTGCGTCGCTGCGGTCCGGTCCCAGGTCGACGGGCACGTGCACCTTCCGCCGACCACTGGCGACAACATCGATGTACTGTGGAGACCTCACGCCCCACGTGTTGAGCAATTCGGCGATACGTCCACCCGGCCTCCCCCATGCCCACTATACGCCCTCGCTCAAAGTCCGTCAACTGCACATACGGTTCACGTCCACGCTGTCGCGGCATGCTACCAGTGTTAAAGACTGCGATGGAGTTCCGTATGCCACGGCAAACTGGCTGACACTGACGGCGGCGGTGCACAAATGCTGCGCAGCTAGCGCCATTCGACGGCCAACACCGCGGTTCCTGGTGTGTCCGCTGTGCCGTGCGTGTGATCATTGCTTGTACAGCCCTCTCGCAGTGTCCGGAGCAAGTATGGTGGGTCTGACACACCGGTGTCAATGTGTTCTTTTTTCCATTTCCAGGAGTGTATATAGTTTGTTTAGCTGTTCAACCATTTTGGTAACAAATTAATGAATACTGTTGTAGAAAGACAGCTCAATGACTTCAATAAATGGTCACATCAAATTAGTCTTAAGAAATTTGTCATATCAAAATAGTCTAATTCGCTGACTCAGTAATACAAGATTTTACTCTTGAATTACACAGTACACGCAAGTACCGACCGCAGCTATTGTAAAGATGACGCACATAATTGTGCAATTCTCTCTGAATCGTATCTACGGTATTTTGAAACTACTAATCTTCGCGGAATGAACTTTACTTTGACATACCGGTATTTTGTGTGAGCGCATATCTGCCGATACGAGTCGTGCAATTTCGTGTGATCACTATTCAGTGCTGTTTAAATGCGCGGGAGGCTGCAAGTGAGGACACCCGGGGAAGAGCTCTGCATTTCGCGAAAAAGTTATTTAAGGAACAGGAAAACGACTCGGAAATGCTTGGCGGTCTTAAATGGCGGACGCTCCGAACAAGACTACTTTTCGCACTGTGAAACTCAATTCGCGAACTTCTGGGAACTCACCTTCCTGTGTGTTTCGTAAAGGTTCATTCTAGCTCTCGCATACATTTACACAAATCTCTGCTGGCGATTTGGGTATGACGATGTAGTGTATACTTCGCAGAATATCGGCGGTGATGCGCTATTGTTATTTTATTATCCCTAAAAAGTTAAAACACATATAATTACTAATAATCTGTTACAATTAATAAGGTGAGCTAGTATTAAATATGCACGCTGAATTTATAAGTAGTTTACGTAAATATTTTGTGTAATTCAGTGTGGTAATATGTGTGATATCAGTAACTGCAGAATCTGACCTCTAGAGATGCATAGAAAACGGTTTCCCGCTTTATTGTATCTAATGTTATGTGCATGTTGTTGTACAGTCACGTGTGATTTGAAGGGATTGAAGTGTCATCAGACATTCCTTTAAACCAAAATTTTTTTAATAATGAGCAGGTAGCACGTTATACTGGACGGAGAATGTCAACAGAAACGTAAGTATCATGGAGTGTGTCGTCGTTGGACTATAGTTAAGAAATACAGAAAGACTTTGACAAAATTTCCAGTTGGTGGAGTGAATGGCAGCTTACATCTAATGAAATAGGCTTGACAGCAGACATTTAACGAATTCATAGAAGTACTTTTGGAATGTTAGTTACTGCGGTGTAACAGAGATGACTGGGGAACTTACTGGCGATTTTTGCTAGAAAGGCGACGTTACTTGAGGAAGACTATGCTACAGTTCTGCTGCCATCGTCGTATGTCTCGCAAAGGAAACAAGAGAACAAGATAAAGAAATTATTATCTGTACTCACACATATAGTAGCTCAGTATGCGAATGGAATATGGAAGAAAACAGCAAAAATTGATACAAAGTAACCTCCACAATGCACAGTACACTGGTTCGTGGAACGTGAATATATATGTAGGAGCAAATAATTGCTGTAACTATTTTGCCGAAAATGTCATTTTTATTTGTTATTCGAGATCACCCAGAAGTCTTGTTTACATGTAGATCTTCAGCAAAGTTAAGAACATGCATTCTCCCAAATATTTCTTCGTCATTTGAGTTGCTGACACTCCATTATCCAGCACCAAGTAATTAACGTGACAAAAATGAATCCCGTAAGTAGGGGATCCGTGCCAGTACGAGTACACTGATGTATGGGTTTTCTTTTGACCTTCGACATTGAAAATAAACTCTGTGGCGTGTCAAGTTACTATCACTAGGAGAATTGTGTACGACTTGAAAATGGTGGAATAATTAATGTCCACTAAAGCTTGCACCTGTCAAGGTCACCCATCATGCTACGTGTCAACAGACTCCTCTAGGCCAGCTGTATGACTTCAACATAGTGGAAATTGTAAAAAAATGGCTTCATATTGTTTGGGGATATGAGCGCAGCCTGGATGGTTTCAAGATCACCTGTGACATGTCGAGGGCAATTGTATGGCTTAAAAATGCTGGGGAAAACGAAACAGGTGGGTGAGGCAGTGTGCATACGCGTTGTGGTAGAAAAAAAGTTATTTTAGAAAGGAATCTATTGCTTCTTTTCGAAGACGGAGGAGCGGATGGTAGGTTCGAGTCCCTAGGTAAGTGGTTCTCAACTTTTCTTACACCTTTACCCTGAATGCAATCAAAACATTAGTTAGTAACCTCGCTCCTCCCCCTGCCGTCTTTGCCCCACACCCACACCACCTCGTCCACATTATCACCAACTTTAGCACATAACTAAACCGTAGAATGAAAGACTTTAATTGGAACACTTTTATTTTTAGAATTATGAAAGATGAATGTTAGGGCCGGCCGAAGTGGCCGAGCGGTTCTAGGCGCTACAGTCTGGAACCGCACGTCCGCTACGGTCGCAGGTTGGAATCCTGCCTCGGGCACGGATGTGTGTGATGTCCTTAGGTTAGTTAGGCTTAAGTAGTTCTAAGTTCTAGGTGTTTGATGACCTCAGAAGTTGTCCCATAGTGCTCAGAGCCATATTATGAATGTTATAAATTCGTGTGTGTGTGTGTGTGTGTGTGTGTGTGAATGACGAAGAAATTCGTGGTGCATCGCAAGTGTTGCCTACAACTCTTTCACAGATAAGAAATCGTAACTGTCCACAGTGAGTGTAGACACTGGTTTCAAAACATACTACCCCGCATTACTACTCTCCACTGCGGCACTTACTGGACCTGCGCACTGCAACCCCCATTTAAAATCAAATAAGTTCAGATGTGTGCATCGTACTAACTATTTGTAAATCACTTGATTGTTGCACTCCTTACTTCTGTACTGGTAGAGATTGGGCGACTTCATGCTCTTAATGCTTTTTGTCTAACCGCGCTATTGATGATGATGATGATGATGATTATGATGATGATGATGATGATGATAATAATACTGTATAGTAGCCCCAGTGTTAGTTACTGTTGTGTCGAGCTTTCATGTAATTCATTTATCTGTTTCGAATCGAGTAATGAAGCAATTTCTGGACTACTGCAGGTACTATCTACAACTTGGAGAAGACATTTTTATGAGATACTTAGCTTATGTGATGTGTATGTCTCACTTTTACCATCAACGATGTACGGGACAAAGCACCACTGGGTGAACCATGTGAGGAACCTGTAACCTCGAACCATTAGTCTAGGTGACATGGGCACTGGATCTCCGGCCGTGTGCCTGGTACAAATAGATCGATCTCTCCAGTAGCAGTTTAGAATTTACCAGGGAGCACATCTCTTAGGCCGGCATTACACGATCATATTTCTTTGACAAAGAAATATGATCAAGTATTCGTCAAATTTCTTTGACAAAGATCTTTGACGTGGCACTAAAAAGGGGTAATACACTGTCGTCACATTTTTCGTCAAATTTCAAGATGGCGGGCAACAACGTCTTATTATGCGCTACAGTTGTTAGTACCACAATTGCATTGTGTGAGTATTTGAAAGAAAAGCGGCGGAAAAAAGGAAACATACTTGGATTAAGCCATAGGTATTACGTCGAGATACTAAAATCATTCAGCAAAATTTGTTACGAGAGCTGCAATTGGGGGAATCAAGTCTTGATGCACGAGGGCTGGAACTTAAATAGTGGTAACTATTTGTTCACAACCGATACAAGTGTTACATGTTTGCACCTGTTGCTGCCCTTCAAAGTAGTCACCAGCGTTGTGGAAGGCGTAATAGCCTATGCCGGAGTGGCCGAGCGGTTCTAGGCGCTACAGTCTGGAACCGCGCGACCGCTACGGTCGCAGGTTCGAATCCTGCCTCGGGCATGGATGTGTGTGATGTCCTTAGGTTAGTTGGGTTTAAGTAGTTCTAGGGGACTGATGACCTCAGATGTTAAGTCCCATAGTGCTCAGAGCCATTTTTGAAGGCGTAATATACCGTTAACAGAGCCTGTTCTGTTGATGGTTCGAATGGAGCGGTCTAAAGTATGGTGATTCTCGTGCACGACTGTGATGGTGTTACCCAAAAGCATTAAATTCCTCCACGGCAGACCTTCAGTGCACAGTATTACTGTTCGTTTTGGGGGCATCACCTGCTATCAGCTTTGCGAAAGAATCGGCGACACTTCCTGTGCAACCCATCCATCATTGTGCACGACAATGCGCAGGCGCATACAACGCAAGCTGTGGCAGCTCTGTTCGGTCGATGGGACTGGGCAGTTCTGTACCAACCACCATACTCCCCGGACTGAAGTTCTTGTGACTTTGATTTGATTCCGAAGATGAAGGAACCACTTCATGGCATTCGCTTCAGAACTGTTCCAGAGATTCGACAGGCAGTAGACCGCTCCATTCGCACCATCAACAGAACAGGTTCCGCTAACGGTGTACTACGCCTTCCACATCGCTGGCAACGGGTTCTACACAACGGTGGTGACTACTTTGAAGGACAGTAACAGGTGCAAACATGTAACACTTTTGTATCGGTTGTGAATAAATAGTTGCCACCATTTAAGATCCAACCCTCGTGTAAGTTAGTTACGAATGGATGAGACTGTATTTCAGTATTATCTCAGTAAAGCAGCTTCTCATATTGCAAAACAGAATACTCTCTTGGAAATGCTGTATGTGCAGAAGACAGGCAAACTGTGACACGGCGATTTCTTGATACAAGAGAGAGCTACTCCAGTTTACAATACGGCACTCGAAAATCACATGTGGCCGAGTGGTTCTAGGCGCTATAGTCTGGAACCGCTCTACCGCTGCGGTCGCAGGTTCGAATCCTGCCTCGGGCATGGATGTGTGTGATGTCCTTAGGTTAGTTAGGTTTAAGTAGTTCTAAGTTCTAGGGGACTGATGACCTCAGCAGTTGAGTCCCATAGTGCTCAGAGCCATTTGAACCATTCGAAAATCACATTTTCACATTAACATAAATAATTCCAGAAACGTGTGAAGCGGTTTATAAAGCATTGAACGGGGAATATGTGAAGGTAAATAAATGTTTAGTACACTATATGGACAATAATACCTATTTTTATTTTTGAATAATTTAGTGGTATTAAGTGTTCCAACAACTAGAAACACACTAACTTCGAAGCCAAGTTTACAAACACACTATAGAGACATCAAATAGCTGTATCGACGCCAGCGCTCCAGGCCGTTACATTTCACATTGCAATGAACTGAAGACGAACGACTTTAATGATCAAATCCACGGCGAGGCCATAAATATCATCATATTTATTTGACGGCAGGCGAGATTTGACAGAGTTATCTAATACACTATCAAATTTCTTTGGCATAGATATTTCACATACCAACTTTGATAAAGAAATATGATAGTGTAATATCGGCCTTACCGTTAACAGTTCGAAGACTGGCCATCCTTTCCTAAAACCGCATTCATCTACGTGTTGAGACACGGACTGCATGATTTCCATTACAATTCTAGCGGAGGACATAATAAAGCCATCAACAGTTAACTGCATGCAACAAGAATGTTTTCAGTAGTTAGTTCGTCAAAGAAAAATAGATTGGATAATTTTTCTGGCTAGTAATCGATAACAAAAAAGGAACTATCTATGATGTTAAACCTTAACCAATCTATGAAACGTGATAGTGATACTATGGGATACGATCAGATTGGCGTTTTGAATTTCGGAACACTCCTTATCGGCAAAAAGACGGACTTAAAAGTTCAATACCTAGCATCCACGTACTTTAGCACTATGATGATTGGATAGGTCCACACGGAAATAAGACGCTGCATGATTTTCAGAGCCTCTTATTGTAGGAGGCGAACACTGAGGTATTGTATATGATCTGTCATGTGGATCATTTCTCATTTTTTTACACTTGCTGAGTGGCAGAACGTAGTGTTTCGAACCAGTCCTCTTTCAACTTGTCCTCCTGTGATAGTCGCTTACTACGTGTTAGTGCCTAATAGACGCTACTGTGGTGAAAGAAACCGCAGAGTGCATTGTTGAGCTGCATAGCTAAATGTGATGGTTTGGGCTACTATTGGCGATAATATATTTCGCCTCCTACTTATTGGGGCGGGGGGGGGGGGGGGGGGCAATTTGAACAGCAACCGCAACATCAGGGACGTTTTAGAGTACGATTCACTGCCCTTCCAGCAGGCAGCTCCACATGTCATACAGGAAAATGTCCACCCACACCTGACGATGAATGTACAAGCCTTATTCGAATAACGAGGGATACTAGCGCTGCCCTGACCTGCACTTTCTCCTGACCTGTCTCCCATCGAACATACCTGCAGTGCCGTCTGTTGGTAACTTGTTCGTTCTGGTTTTCATGCAACCATTGTCGATGCTTTGTGGTCGCACCCACAAGCCGCGTAGTAATGTGTTCTACAGCAGTATATCTAGATCGTTTGATTGCGTGTCATGGCTTCTAGAGGCTGTAATCGCAGCACATGGCGACTTCTCTCCGTTATGAATATTCGCCATAAAGTGTATGTATCATTCTGTAATTGTAATCATATGTCTGTTGCTATTTCCGCAATGTGTGGAATAAATAGTTTAATCACCTGTCTCATCCTTCCAAACAGTTGAGTATTTTTTCTTCAGTAAAGTAAATCTCCCTACAAAGAGAATAGTACGGTTACAGAGCGAGCGGAAGTACCGTTTAGAGACTTCTACAGGGTGGTGGTATACATAAGTATCACATCGATGTTTATCAGGCGCTAAGCGAAGTAGATCTACGGCAGTAAACTCTTTCTGCATTTGGTTTCGAAATCTATCCTAGTCTGTCGTTCTGAGAACTGATAATACCAAATTCACTATTAAGGAAATCCTTTACTCGTTGTCGAAGCAAGTCGACCAACACGTCTGGAGCATAACACCTCGTGTGGACTTAATGGTGATAGTTATCGGATCTTAGTTTTAGATGAGCAATAAAGTGATTATTCGTACTCCTCAGCATCACCGCCAGTTGTTAGAAATGTTCCGCTAACAACGCGGTTCTTCATGTAGTTTTAGCGAGTAGATGTCCAGTACTTTTTTCCTCGACATCCGAGTGTATCCAAAATCACGTTTCCTGATCGATGGTTTGGTAGAGGAAGGGAAAGGGACCTGACTAACACACCCCCTTATTTGTTTTAGGACGGTGTTCTACATTACAAGGTTATATAAGAGATGCGGGTATACTTTGGGTTAGTCCATGTGCATAAAGTCTGGCACGCCTGTGTTTAGAACAAGGCGGGAAGCATAAAGTAACACAAAGAAATTACGTTCTAACAAGTTGCTGTAAGTGTTAAATTTCTAGGTTAAGTTACTTTATCATTGCAGCATTAAAAAGCCTTTTGTCGATCGTCAGCTCGAGGGACAGTTCTTTCGTTTATTCCCCACCTCAATCGATAAAAACGGAGTCCTTACAGGATCACTTTATCCCTTGGTGGTGTAATAAAAGCTAACTTCTAAGTCATTGCAATCAAAAGACAGGCCATTTACCCGAATGTCACGTATTTTGATACTCTCAAACTCGCTCATTAAAACCCGTGGGGTACTTCCCGTTGAAATGAAATTTGACAAGAAGCAAAGTTCCACTGCGCAAGTAAAGGAGAAAATCAGAACATTATTATTTGTGATCCCACAGAAAATAGTTCTTTTCTCATTTGTTCTCAGATTTCAAATTTGAAAATAAAATATTCTCGAAAGTCTTGGACTGTCCAAGGCGATATCTTAGTGAGTATCAGTGTAGATAACAAGCAAACATCGTGGAGATTCTCCTTTACCAGAATGGGTGAAATTTCTGTATGGAACCCTCACCGCGCGAGCCTTATTGGCACTTTCTTTTTCCTGGTCGGTACAACAAAGATTTTTTTTTCTAGACAGCCAATGTAGATTTAAGCATTTTCAATGGTACAAGTTTTTGCCGTTTTGTGATTCTCCATTTTCCGGCTGCAGCAAGGCACAGTGAGGTTCACCATTCAATTAGTCCTTATCGCTTTGCCTTTTTGCACGTTACCCCAAAACGTTCGGACGTGGTGTCTCCGAGAAAAAGTGTGTACGGCAGTTCTGTAGTACCCTGTAAACAAATTGACGCCGTGTGTTTGTAGCGTCAGATTTTTGCTAACTTCTTACCAGAGCAGGTGTCCTCGTAAACCACTTTAGATTCGATTTTCAGTGCAGTTCACGTTACCTCCACTCGTCGTACGAGACACCATGCAATTGCTTGCACGTCTATATCTCTCGTGTTTCAGCGGTATAAAATCTTAGGACGGTACTGTTTGCAGCAGGGACATAGCACATTGGACTCGTATTCTGGAGGAATGGAGTTCAGTGCCCTTCCTGCATCCTATATGTTAGTTGTCCGTAGTTTCTCTCAAATCGCTGAAGGCAAGTCGTGGTGTGATTACTTTGACAAAGACTCTGCTAGTTTCCCTACCAATCTTGGCCAATTATCATCCTTTTTTGTTTGGTGCTTCGTTGGGTTGGGTTGTTTGGGAAGGAGACCAGACAGTGAGGTCATCGGTCTCATCGGATTAGGGAAGGACGGCGAAGGAAGTCGGCCGTGCCCTTTGAAAGGAACCATCCCGGCATTTGCCTGGAGCGATTTAGGGAAATCACGGAAAACCTAAATCAGGATGGCCGGACGCGGGATTGAACCGTCGTCCTCCCGAATGCGAGTCCAGTGTCTAACCACTGCGGCTTTGTTGGGAGAGCATCACTATTACATATATGGATCCCAAGAGGAGAGCAAAAAAGTCGTAAACGTGACTGTAAAAATGCAAACATTAATAGCTATGAGCACTTCTTCAGTAGAATAAATGTTTCACCGTAGCGAAGATGAAGTAACGCTCTTAACGTATATATTTTAGTGCACATGTTTCCTACTCCTGTGGTTAAGTTGAAAGGAGCTCGAAAGCTTTATCCTCAGTTACAGATTCAAATTCTGAAAGTAGGACAGTGGGAAGATAAATTCAAAACAGTGAATATCCATGTCAGTGCAGCAGAGATTAGTACTCATAAACACGTGGTCCTACCAGATACCACGTGTTGATTCCAATTTCGTATTTGTTGTACTCAAATTAAATTTTTTCTCACTCTTCTACCTTGAATCCTTCCATATTCAGTAATTTTCGCTAAACACTTTTTCAGTTGGTTCTATAGCTTTTCTGTTATTTTTTTCTAAATCCTTTTTTACTTCATGGATTCCACATGTTATTGACTTCTTATCCCACAAATATTTGAAGATATGTTTGGTTATTGTACAGTCTTGGGATTCGATATATATGACCAAAAAAACCTGTGGTCTTTTTCTCCTTCTGATGCGTTTTATTTATTTCAATAAATTTCATCATTACTATGTAATTTCCAACCTTCCATGGTTTTTCAAGGACCTAACATTTTCCTTAACATTCGCTTTTCTAGAACTTTTAATTGTCTAAATTATAGTTCAATGTTAGACCCAGAAAGCCCAACAAAAATTACGATTTTTTTTGTTTATTTGTAAGCGTATAAAGTGCTCCAAAAGATTGCACAAGAAAAATCAGTCTTTACTGCTTGTATTCTCAACGATATTTCTTTTCACATTTTCGATAACAGTTGGTATTCTTGTCCTATCTTGCCCCTCGTAGAATTGTGTTGCACCAAATATCATATATGGTATATGACTTCACTTATAGTAACGTATAACCAGGTACGAAGTGGTTTATATTGCACAGTTGTTCTCCTCTAGTCACATAATGAATCTTCCTGCCGAGTTCCCGCGTAGGTGTCTTTGTTCTGTTACGACAGGTTGGAGTCAAGCTCCGTTTAGTGAATAATGTGTCTGTGCGTGATACACATACAAGCGGTTATTTCATTTATGCCCTTCTTGTGCATACAAGGCGTGTGTTGAGGAAATATGTTCGAAAGATTTTGAAATAAACAATGAAGCCATTTCTGGTGCAGCAAAAAGTGTGTGGCTGTGTACGCGGCCTAGTGACACTGTTGAGAATCAGGAATTGTTCAAAAATTTAGGGAGATATAATCGAAAGCTTGGCCCTGTCTAGGGCGCTTCTACAAATCTGATTCACACGTGTTTTGAGGTTGTGTAGCTGGTGTTTTTCAGTTGCGCATGGTCAAAGAGACGATTGACGCCAACACCTGGCTAGCAAAATTCATTCAGATACAGTGAAGCTGAAGGACACCGACAAGAATTTAATAATTTTGACTAAATCTTCGGAAGATGAAAGTTCGGTGGCAAACACAGAGTTAATTACGACATTCCTTATTGATCACAACTTGCCTTTAGAATGCATTGACCATGCGGGACATTCATTCAAGAAAATGTTTCCTGATTAGATAATAGCCCAGAAGTACGGTTGTAAGAGAACAAAAATGGGAGCGCTAGTTAAAAAGTTTCTGCAATTGTGGGAAAGGTAACGAAGTTAATGAAGTCCCAGCCCTTTGCCTGGCAACAAACGGCAGTAACAATATAACAAAAAGCTCTATTAAGTAGTGGCGTCGCTTTTCGACACCGAAACCACGCAGATTTCAACTGTCATTCTCACAATTCAAGAATCCACTGACAATACAGGCAAAGGAATATTCATTGTTTTGGATAATGAACTAAAGTAGATGGATATTCTGTGGGATAAGCGTGTAGGATTCGTATGTGACAATCCAAGTTCTGTGACAGGTATTTCCAAAGGTTTAAATCCTTTATTTGTTAAGAAAATACTAATATTCGCTTTCAAGGCTGTGCTTGTCATTTTGTGCACGTAGCTTCTCAAAAGGGCCGTAATGGTCTCGTAAATATTAATATTGAACAGTTTTTAAGTGACATTACCCCCCCCCCCCCCCCCTGCGGGTCCAGGGATTAGAATAGGCCGGAGGTATTCCTGCCTGTCGTAAGAGGCGACTAAAAGGAGTCCCTCCCCCTCAAGCGGGTAGTTAGCGCCTGCGTCCGGAGACGGACGGTTCGACGACCTATATTTGCGGTCATTTTGGTTTTTCACTTCTTCTCGTTTCTTCCTTCCTTTGGTTGCTTCCTTTCTTTGTTCTTCTCCATCTCACTGTCTTCCTTACTCTTTCCCTTGCCTTCTTCTCCTTGCCTTCTTCTCCTTGCCTTCTTCTCCTTGCATTCTTCTCCTTGCATTCTTCTACTTGCCTACTCTGGTCTCCGCCTCGGTGTTTGAGACAGTCTGTCCTCTCTCTCCCTCTCTCTCTTTTTTTTCCTCTTCTTCCTTCCTCCCTGTGCGCGCCTGAAAGCCGACACACGCGTTGGCACGCGTAACCGGTGATGGGGTAAAGCGTAATTCCCCGCCCTGGGTAGACAAGTACGGCACGCACGTACCCTCTGGTAAAGGCCAGGCCCAGGGAGGGGTGATTGCCTGAGCTGATACCTTCTGACCATGCCGATTGGTCCCTCCGTCTGTTTCTCGGGAGGTGTGACCTGAGGTGTAAACATTCACCTAAGGCGGGAGTGCCCTCTGAGAGGGCCCCCCACAAAGAAGGAGCGCGCCATCGGAGACGCTGGCAATCATGGGGGATTCCTCCGCAATGGATTCCTCTTCTTTTCTCTCGACTTCTGCCCACAAACGGAAACTTGACCAGCCACCAGTGACAAAAGTACTACCGCCTGCCCCAAAGTTCCTCGTAGTTTCTCGAACTGAGGACGGAAAGGATTTTTCCTCTGTCAACCCTTTCGTTATCCAGAAGGGCGTAGATGCCATAGCCGGATCTGTCAAGTCTTGTACCAGGTTGCGTAATGGTACCTTGTTACTAGAAACTGAGAGCGCCTTTCAGGCACAAAAACTGCTTCAGGCCACACTCATGTACACGTTCCCTGTCCGGGTGGAGGCTCACCGCACATTGAATTCGTCTCGTGGTGTGGTATATACTCGATCACTCGACGGATTGACTGACGAGGAGATTCAGTCTTTCCTCGCTGAGCAGGGCGTGACGGCTGTCCATAGGGTCATGAAAAAGGTCAACAATGACCTTGTACCGACCGGGACACTTTTCTTGACCTTTGATAGTGTTCAGCCGCCGTCGCGTATCAAAGCGGGCTACGAGGTTATTTATGTTCGCCCCTATGTCCCGACACCTACGCGCTGCTACCAGTGTCAGCGTTTTAATCACACTCGCCAGTCTTGTTCCAATGCGGCTAAATACCATGCAGCGTCCTCCCGCGACTGTCCCATCTACAAGGAAGAACGCTGTATCCAAGAAATTCGGGTCAAAGAGAGAGTGTCCACCTCGGCTGCTCGCAAGCTATTTGCTAGTAGGAAGCCCACGCTGCTCCCAGCGGGAAAATACAGTACTGTCCTCGCCTCTCCTCGGACTACCAGGGAGGTGGCGACCCAGACATGCGATCTGACCTTCAGCACCACGGTCGTCCGTTCGGCCAGTGCTAAGATCGCGCGGTCGAAGTCTCCTCTTCCTCCCGTCACCCCTCAGACACAAGCACCTTCATCAGCTTCTGCCAAGACGAAGACCCAGAAGTCAGATGCACGGGCCTTCAAGAAGGAACCGTCCCGTGCAGACTTCCTACGCACCTCGAACTCCCAGCCGTCGACCAGTACTTCCACTAAACGACCTTCCAAGAAGGCTCATAGGAAGCACAGTTCTCCTTCTCCACCACGGCGCATTTCTTCTCCTTCTCCACCCAGCGGTTGCCGCCCCAGGCCGTCATCCGTTTCGCCTGGCCGCACCGCTGGTAGCCGAACATCTGGCCGTTCACCCGCAGAGGAAGCTCCCCCTCCCGACCATCTTAACAAGATGGCTGATGAACCTATAGAACCAATGGACGATGACTGTCCGCCTACTGATAGCGGCGGCAGTGCTCGCTCGAAGCCAGGCCCTCAGCGGCCTTCGAGGTGACCCCTTCTTTCATCTTCCTTTTCTTCTCACGATGGCACTTATTCGCTGGAATATTCGCAGCATTCGCTCCAACCGAGAGGACTTACAAGTTGCTGCTCCGCTTGCACCGTCCGCTCGTCGTAGCCCTCCAGGAAACGAAGCTACGCCCATGCGATCAAATTGCCTTGGCACACTACACCTCTGTGCGTTTTGACCTACCCCCTGTGGTAGGTATTCCGGCTCATGGAGAGGTTATGTTGCTGGTCCGGGATGATATTTATTACGATCCCATCACATTGCACACCGGCCTGCAGGCAGTTGCCGTCCGAATTACTCTCCCCACTTTTACATTTTCCATTTGTACCGTTTACACTCCATCGTCGTCTGCCGTCACCAGGGCAGACATGATGCAAATTATTGCTCAGCTACCTGCACCATTTTTGTTAACTGGAGACTTCAATGCCCACCATCCCCTTTGGGGCTCTCCAGCATCCTGCCCGAGGGGCTCCCTGTTAGCACACCTTTTCAACCAGCTCAATCTTGTCTGCCTCAATACTTGCGCCCCTACTTTTCATTCGGACACATCTCACACCTATTCCCATTTAGACCTCTCTATATGTACTACCCAACTTGCACGCCGGTTTGAGTGGTATGCACTTTCTGATACATATTCGAGCGACAACTTCCCGTGTGTTATCCATCTCCTGCATCATACCCCCTCTCAGTGCTCAACTAGTTGGAACATCTCCAAAGCAGACTGGGGGCTCTTCTCTTCCAGGGCGACCTTTCAGGATCAAACTTTCACAAGCTGCGATAGTCAGGTCGCACACCTCACGGAAGTCATTCTCACTGCTGCTGAATATTCCATCCCTCACACTACTTCTTCTCCACGTCGCGTACCGGTCCCCTGGTGGACCGCAGCATGTACAGACGCTTTACGTGCTCGCCGACGTGCTTTACGCACCTTTAAACAGTGGCGAATTGTATCAATTATAAACGATTACGTGCGTAGTGTCGTCGTTATTATTAAAGAAAGCAAAAAAGCCAGCTGGGCTGCTTTCACAAGCACCTTCAACAGTTTTACTCCTTCCTCTGTTGTCTGGGGTAACCTGCGCCGCCTATCTGTCACTAAGGCCCACTCACCAGTTTCTGGCTTGACGGTCGCGAATGACGTCCTTGTGGCCCTTGAGGATGTCTCCAGTGCCTTCGGCCGCTTTTTCGCAGAGGTTTCGAGCTCCGCTGCCTTCCTCCCCCGAAAACAGGCAGAGGAGGCTAGGCCACCTAACTTCCGCTCCTCGAATCGTGAAAGTTATAATGCCCCATGCACCATGCGGGAACTCGAAAATGCACTTGCCCGGTCACGGTTTTCCGCTCCAGGGCCTGATTCTATTCATATTCAGATGCTGAAGAACCTTTCTCCTGCGGGTAAAGGTTTCCTTCTTCGTACTTACAATCGCATCTGGATTGAGGGACATGTTCCCGCATGCTGGCGCGAGTCTATTGTTGTACCGATTCCTAAGCCGGGGAAGGACAAGCACTTGCCTTCCAGTTATCGACCCATCTCATTTACCAGCTGTGTCTGTAAGGTGATGGAGCGAATGGTTAACTCTCGTTTGGTTTGGCTGCTCGAATCTCGACGCCTTTCGTAGGCGCCGCTCTGCTGTTGACCATCTGGTTACCTTGTCGACCTTCATTATGAATAACTTCTTGCGGAAGCGCCCGACCGCGGCTGTGTTCTTTGATCTGGAGAAGGCTTACGACACCTGTTGGAGGACGGGCATTCTCCGCACCATGCATACATGGGGCCTTCGCGGTCGCCTCCCTCTTTTTATTCGTTCCTTTTTAATGGATCGACAGTTCAGGGTACGTGTGGGTTCTGTCCTGTCAGACACCTTTCGCCAGGAGAATGGGGTGCCCCAGGGCTCAGTTTTGAGCGTCGCTCTCTTCGCCATAGCGATCAATCCAATAATGGATTGCCTCCCAGCTGATGTATCAGGCTCCCTTTTCGTGGACGATTTTACCATCTATTGCAGCGTACATGTTTCCTGGAGCGCTGTCTTCAGCGTTTTCTTGACCGTCTTTACTCCTGGAGTGTCGTCAGTGGGTTCCGTTTTTCTGCCGAGAAGACGGTCTGTATTAACTTCTGGCGCTACAAAGTGTTTCTCCCACCGTCCTTACGACTCGGTCCCGTTACTCTCCCATTCGTGGAGACAACAAAATTTTTAGGTCTTACATTTGACAGGAAACTTAGCTGGTCTCCACATGTGTCATATTTGGCTGCCCGTTGTACCCGTTCTCTAAATGTCCTCCGTGTCCTTAGTGGTATGTCGTGGGGAGCGGATCGAACCGTCCTACTTCGCCTATATCGGTCGATCGTCCGCTCCAAGTTGGATTATGGGAGCTTCGTATACTCCTCTGCACGGCCGTCCATCTTACGCCGCCTCAACTCCATACAACATCGGGGTTTACGTCTTGCGATCGGAGCGTTTTATACTAGTCCCGTCAAGAGTCTTCATGCTGAAGCCGGTGAATTGCCACTCACCTACCGGCGCGATATACTACTTTGTCGGTATGCCTGTCGGCTACTGTCAATGCCCGACCACCCGTCTTATTGTTCCTTTTTTGACGACTCTCTCGACCGTCAATACGGGTTGTGTGTCTCTGCCCTGCTACCCCCTGGAGTTCGCTTTCGACGCCTCCTTCAACACCTTGATTTTTCACTCCCTGCAACCTTTAGAGTGGGCGAGAGCCACACGCCACCTTGGCTCCAGGCTCAGGTTCGTGTTCACCTTGACCTCAGCTCGCTCCCAAAGGAGGTTACCCCCGGTTCGGTATACCACTCCCGTTTTGTCGAACTTCGTTCGAAGTTCATTAATATGACCTTCATTTATACAGGTGGCTCTAAGACCAATGACGGGGTCGGGTGTTCTTTTACTGTCGGGGCACAAAGTTTCAAATACCGGCTCCATGGCCATTGTTCGGTCTTCACAGCTGAGCTCTTTGCCCTCTACCAGGCTGTTCTTTACATCTGTCGCCACCGACATTCTGCTTATGTCATCTGCTCCGATTCCCTGAGCGCCATTCAGAGCCTCAGTGATCCGTATCCGGTTCACCCTTTCGTGCACCGGATCCAACGCTCTCTTCAGCAGCTGGTGGACGACGGTTCTCCGGTTGGCTTTATGTGGGTTCCTGGCCATGTCGGTATCCCTGGGAACGAAGCTGCAGATGCCGCGGCCAAGGCTGCGGTCCTCCAGCCTCGGACAGCTTCTTGTTGTGTCCCTTCATCAGATTGTAGCAGGGTCATTTGTCGGCGCATTTTATCGCTGTGGCATGCCGATTGGGCTGCACTTACGGACAACAAGCTTCGGGCCTTGAAACCTCTTCCCGCGGCTTGGACGTCCTCCTCACGCCCTTCTCGGCGGGAGGAGGTGGTTTTGGCCCGGTTACGAATTGGACACTGCCGGTTCAGCCATCGCCATCTGCTGACGGCTGCGCCGGCGCCGTTCTGCCCATGTGGGCAATTGCTGACGGTCCGCCACATTTTAACGTCCTGTCCGGATTTTAATACACTGCGCCTTGATCTTGGCCTGCCATGTACTCCAGATGCCATTTTAGCGGATGACCCAGGAGCAGCTGCTCGCGTTCTTCGTTTTATCAACTTGACAAACCTGTCTAGGGACATTTGATTATGCTGTTTGTTTAATCCTATGCCTGTCAATCTGTCTTTTATCGTGTTTTCCCTTTTAGTTGCTGTTTTAAACTTGTGCCTCGCGGTGCATTCCTAACGTAGTCTGGGCGCTAATGACCATTGAAGTTGTGCGCCCTAAAACCACAAACAAAAAAGTGTCATTTCTCATTACTTGGTAAAGTAAGGCACTATCCGTCACATTACTAATTGGCTTTCTTAAAAGTTGGCAAATCTGTTGACGTTCACTTGCATACATATAGTCTGGCTTTACTACTGTATTGTAAAGGGGCGGTTTTGCATTTTTTAGACAGGCATTAAACAGTCTACGATTGTAACATAAGCCCTTTCGATTTTATGTAGTCTTTCCTCTATAGCTGGTTTTCGCAAACCATTTCCTTGAATTATCTCGCTAAGATATTTAAGCTTTTTAACGTTCAATTTTGTCAATATCTGTTTTCAAAAAATTTGGTGCATTTTTAATATTTATAAAAAGTATGGTTTTCTCTGCAGAAATTCTTAAGCGGCTCCTCCTGGCTATTTCTTCTAAAAGATTGTGTTACAGCAGATATCACATTTTCAAAAAGTGTAGCAAAGTCATTTGCAAACGTGAGACTATTCAGTATTTTTTTTCTTCCCAATTTTATTGGAGAACTCTTTTATTCTTTCAGGTTTCCATTCTAAATTCACTATTTTTCGTGCAACACAATTAAAAATAGTTGATGATAGACCATCGCCTTTTCACACACCTGTGTTTATTTCGAAGAGCGAGATATTTCTCCCATAAATTTCACTATAGATACTGTGTCTGTAAGTGTTTCACGAATTAGATTTGCTAATTTAGACCTTACACCAAAAATGGGATTATTGTATCTGTAGTTTTATCTGCCAACTTCAATGAAACGGCACGCTAAAATCGACAAAAATCTCTAAACGTATTTTCAATCCAGTAATGTGTGGCGAATGGTTGATTTCAAATTAAATATTTGTTCAGAACATGATCTGCTCTTCCTAAAACCACCTTCATATTCATCTAAATGACCGTACGCTGTTTTTTCTACACTGGTTAGTAAAATCTTGCAAAATGTTTTACATGCAACTAGTAGCAAGTAAATGCCTCTGCAGTTGTCATCGTCAGATTATTTTTCTTTCTTGTGTTATGGATGTGTCAAGGCTACCTTCCACACTCTTGGATTTTTCTGTTTTCGTGATTTCATTAAAGATTTTAGCTCATTTTTTTATTATTTGTATTAGATACTGCGTAAAAATTCATTTGTAATAGTCTTCTCCACTAGTTTTACTTTTCTTAGTGTTGTCATTACTTCAATTTCTGTGTTAGTTGGAAGTAAATCTTAAAAAGATTTTCATGAGTGAGAAATCTAGCTTTATCTGTTGCTTCTGGACAATTAAGAAGCCGATCAAAATATTTCACAAGTTTTTTGCAATTTTCAGTGTCGCTTCTGCCAAGTTTGCCATTTTCATTTATGAAACGCACTCTTCGGGTTTGGTATTCGTTCAGTCTGCCCTAAGTTTCCTTATTTGAAAATCGTTCTTGAAATTGCCCGTACTGTTTCTTTTCTTGCTGTTTAAATTGACCATAGTGTCAAACTTTTCTTGAGTATTTCTACTTTTTCCTTATTTTCGCCATCATCGTTAAAGCTTCTGTTCTTATCTCATTGCACCATGTTTTAATTTTATTTTGGATTGAGCAAGTGTTTTCTGCACAGCATCATTAATTATTTTAGATAACTAACAAATTGTCATATTTCAGCTATTTCAATTTCGTCTTGATATTTCAAATTGATTCTTTTGCTATAGTAAGTCTGTTTTCATTTTATTAGTTTTGTGATATTGGTTTTATTAGGTAGGAGTATAACCTTAATTTTAGAGGGGTAGTGATCAGAATAAAATTCAACATTCTTTTTTACTTTCACATTCATAATTTGCGTAGTAGTTTTCTGAGAAACCGCTACATGATCTACGTGAAATTTTCCCAATATCTGGTCTAGCTCACATTTGGGCTTTTCTTGAAGATAGTACACGTTAATTTCAGGTAGGAATTTTGACATAGACTGATCAGTCTCATACCATTTGTGTTAGCTCTTTTGAGGACTGAGTAATGCAGTACTGCGTTTCTACATTTTTTTCCCTCTAGGCAGTATCATATTCATATTAGGTATTTTAAATATGTTTCTAAAAGATTCCAAAATTCTAATTTTTTTCAGATTTCCCTGTTGTCCTAATTTATCGCTCCAGGACCATTACCAAATATGTATTTTTTTTTTTTTTTTGCATTTATTTGATAGGGCTGATGATCGTTGAGACATCTAAATTTTGTTAATACCCTATTGTACTTTTGTGAACATAGAAAGCGGTGGTTTGCCTTTAAAGGTAGTTACTTGTTCTTCTGGGAATGTGGCTTTTAGAGTTGGTAGAATTTCTCTTAAAAGTGTTTCTATTTCTTTCTGTTCACTGGTTTTGAGGGAAGAATTTAAAGTTTCTAAAAAGAATAGTATTTCTTAGCTAATGAATTACTCTTTGTTTAAAATTTCTGGACTGAGAGGCCGCAGCAGACACGTAAGATTATTCCCTTACGTTTCTTCTCCGCCTGTGAGAGATCTATTTATATATAAATATTTCTTCACACCCATTCACCGATGGAACGCAAGAAGAATAGAAACTGTTTTTGTGTGCGTGTGCGTATGGCGCGCAGTTCTATTTAGATGTGGCATTTGTACATATTTGAATTACTTAGAAAAGAAGCTGCTTAAGAAATGAGATTCTACATAGATAACAGCATTAATGAGAACAAACATTGGTTGTGGGCAACAATTCCAGTAAACTGAAAATTTTTGTAGGAAACATTAGTTTTGATCGATCATTGCAAAGCCGCAGGAATATTCTCACGTCATTCAGTTACAGTTTTCATTTGATAGTCACACTGAAAAAAATAATCTAGAAATACAGTAAGTATGAATATACCTGCGATTGTGTAGGCGTAGGAATGAAGGCACTACAGCATCAAATATACTTTTTTTCATTTTCTTTTTTTCGTGGGCATTTCATTGTTCATGGAGTGACTTGGCACAGTGGTTAAGATTGGTTGGTTTGGGGAAGGAGACCAGACAGCGTGGTCATCGGTCTCATCGGATTAGGGAAGGATTGGGAAGGAAGTCGGCCGTGCCCTTTCAGAGGAACCATCCCGGCATTTGCCTGGAGTGATTTAGGGAAATCACGGAAAACCTAAATCAGGATGGCCGGACGCGGGATTGAACCGTCGTCCTCCCGAATGCGAGTCCAGTGTGGCGCAGTGGTTAAGAGATAGAATTACTGTCTATGGACTTGCTCACTTCCCTGTGAAAAGTGCATAACACAATATAGACTATAAAGGATTAGTTGCAGGGTAACGTAAACGTTAGCTTTATATCTCATAACTCCAAACTTTAGTATCAAGTAGATCCACTTTTTGTCCACTACTAGTTTGCCTAAATCGTACTCCTTAGCATATTTGCTTACGTTAAACTTCTGCGAATAAAAAATGTCACATGTATTTTTTCAGGATAGACGAGTAATGTGGCCTGGTCCGAACCACATCACGAATGTGATTGTTCACTTGTCAGTAGTATCCTGCTCCCTGTAAATCAGCGGTATCGCCGAATCTCAAACTTCAGAGAATACATTCCCTTGTAACCATGTAAGCCGCGAGTCGTTCTTCGGTGGCTTTTAGGGTGGTTTTCTGTAGCCAGTCATGTACCATACTTTTTATCAGTGCCATCACTTTTGACATTTTTAGAAATTTGGGCATATTAATGTAGCTGGTTCACTATTTAACAAACCCTTGGGGGGGGGGGGGGGGGGGGGGGGCGGAAGATCGGAACTACTGCCGCAGGATGAAGGAACGGTATGGGGGCAATAATTTTTCACAATCTTGCTCAGTGCTGACGACGCGTACATGGTATCTGCGTCGTGCGGGTCAACTACTATGTGTACGTACGTTATAAGGTTTCATGGAAGCACTTTTTTTACAGAGTCGTTCGTATTTACATGTAATACTTAATGGTATGAAATTAAATTACGCCGGTTCTGTTACAAATATTCAGTGAGTAAGAGAAGAATTACATTTAAGATTCTGTCAGAAAAGTTCCAGCGCAATTTAAAAAAAAAATGTACCTACCAAGTAACGATCCTAGCTCCTATCGAAGTAGTCCCATTGCCAATGTTTCTGAAGGTCTTGGAAGCAAGCAGGAAAATTTCCATCTGCAATACTTCGAAGCTTCTTTGTCACAGGGCGTTGGATGCCTGAGATACCGTCTTGTCACTACCAGAAATAAGAAAAAATCGCAAGGCGAGAGGTTGGGCGAGTATGGCGGATGTCGGATGGCAGTAACAGACTGTTTGTACAGATACTCGTTAACAGATAAAGAGGTATGGGGTCTGCCTTTGTCATGCAGGAAGAACCAGTCCTGAGAATGCCAGAAAAGGTCTTCAAACGTTGCGATAAGCAGCTTAAAAACACAATCATGTAGAAGTCACACATTCAATTTGAACGTAGCATCCTGATCATGGTAGTCAAGAATCAGATCGTTGTAATAAGCACACTCCGATTACAGGCGCAACCTTTCTTTGTATCACTATGCCATTTAACGTAACGTTACAATAACAGTAACAAACGGTTCACTGCATGATTAAGATTTCAGTGCCACATATTGGTACACCACATAATTTGGTAGTAGTTACAAAGCGCCACGAAAACTTCCGAATAACCACCGACATGACCCGATCAAAATATCGCTTGCGTCAAAACAAGATGAATCATTCCCGCCCAAGACAGCGAGGACTAATGATGGGTGGTGAGGGCGGTACAGTCCTACCTTCTTGTGTCCTGCGTACTGTCAGGAACAAACATTCTGTGCTAAATCTTTAAAAATCACAGATTTCGCTTTTATCCATAAGTTATTTCTCAATCATGTTACTTTAAAAACAAAGTAACGTAGAAGAATAATTTTCTTTTATCAGAACTTTTTTTTCCCACTTGTACGTGTATCACCTGAAATGTCCTTGCGTACCACCGCATAGGAACCTCTGATCGAGGGGTTCGCAGTGATAAAGCTCTTCATGCAAAAAATGTCTTCAAGGAGATAAAAATCCGTTGTGTGGCGAAACTGGCAAGGTAAATGAGCTGTAAAACTTTTGCTGCGCATCTTCACTATCCTTTATGTGCACACTATAAGGTTATAGAAGCCCCAGTACGAATCATACGAAACCATTAGTAGATTAGCAAACATGACGGGCGCTGATGATCATGCTGTTTAGCGCCCGAAAACCTCAAACCAAACACGCAGCAAATATGAGAACAAAATACATCAGATCTTAGTCTGTGGCTACTCTTCCAGAACAGTCCTCAGATCTAAATCTGTATTTCGGAACGCGCCAATGAAGCCGTTTCGTCTGCAGTAATGTACGTTCAACTGTGTGGTGCATGTTTTTCTGTGTTCTTGTCTATGACTCTTACAGGGATGTAGGTCTCAGTATTTAACAGTAATCCACGACGTGATACAGAACTCCTCCCCTTTTAGCGTCTGCCACTGGAATTGGCTGAGCATCTCTGTGACACTTTTGCACTTGCTAATGAAACCGCAAAGAAACGCTTTGCTGCTCTTAGGATTGATAGAGGAAATGGAGAAGATCCAATCCGTTTCGGATCCCAGGCTGACGAGCAGAATTCAAGTATTGGTCGTACGATTGCTTTGTAAGCTACCTCCTTTATGGGAGGATTCTTCCAATGAATCTCAGTATAACATATGCCTTACCACCGATTAGTTTTATGTGGTCATTTCACTTAAAATCGCTTGTGCGTATATATCTAGATGATTTATGGTGTGAATGCTTCCATTGATTGTTCTGCATTTGATTGTTCTGTGAATGCTTTCATTGATTGTTATGCAATCGTGTTATCATAAAATAGTGAGTCTTTCTGCCTGTTTATCCGAAGTATGTTTCATTTGTTCATGTTAAGGGTCAATTGTCAATCCCTGCACCAAGTGCCTATCGTCTGCAGGTCTTCCTGTATTTCGCTACTATTTTCTAGCGTTGCTCTGTACACATAGTTATCACACGTGATAAACCCCACAGAACTGCTGAGGCGTTCCACTATGCCATTTACATATATTGTGAAAAACAGTGGTCGGCTGCTTAAGGGATGCCGAAGGTTGGCCGTGTCGTTTTCCACGGAGCCATCCCTGAACTTGTTGTAACAGACTCGGGGTTTGAATTTCCAGAATGCGAGTTAAATCTGCTAATCACTGCGCCGTTACATGAGGTGGCGGGCTGCTGTAACAGGAATGAAGTTGAGTCGGTAACAGAATATGGTGAACTGTTCACAGCTTTACTGTTAACACAGCATAACATACAAGAAGACGAAGTGCTACCAACATATTGCCTTTAGGTGTGGGATCGAAAAACGACCCGACCATACTGCGACTGTTTCAGATAATGTACGTTGCTGATTTAATTATCTCTTATGTTTATCTGTTGTGTTCAATAAATATTGTTTAGTATGCACTGTACTAATAAGTTACAACTTGCCGTGAAAACGTTGTAAAGTCTTTTCGTAAGAAAACAAAGTAACCCATATTGCCACGAATTAACACCATTATACGCAGTTTCAGCTTCGAAACAGTCTGTGTCTAGTACAGTCCACAGTCATACTGAAGTAGCGCTATAGGACTAGTGCGAAAATGTGCAGACATATCAGTACGGTTAGAGACAGAACAAAATCCAGTTAACAAATCATTCAGTACCAGTACAAGTCAATACAACTAACAGAAGCAAAAAAAAAGGCACTAAAAACTGCATTTCTGCAAGCTTTTCGCCTTTACATCTACAGGGCACAGAATTAAGGCAGCGGTAGAACTTATATCCACCTTACTCACACAGTGGACTCACTGAACTTGAATTTGTCTTCTTATCAAGTGTTAAGTAGCGACACACAGATGTAACAAATACTTGAATAAATAGTGTGTTTGAAATTGAAAGCTCGTTATTGAGACTCAGTAATGGTACAAGTCACGCAACAGATCCGAGGCTTATCCAGTGCAAAACCGGCTGTTGTGTGGAGCGCGCGTTCTACCAATGACGTTACGATCCATTTAATTGCTTTTCAGGTGACGATTGAACGATTGTAGCACAGATGTTACTATTTTTTGAGATAAAATAGTGAAGCGGAATGTTTGACCCTTCCTATTTTTAATGAAATATTTGAGCTGAGGGAAAACAAGAGTCTGTGTAAATTATACGATGAATCTTTGTCAGTATTTTCATAGCCAAATGATGAGTGGGAAATAGGCAAAAGGGGTATCCAATTGACCAGCGTGACATCTAGTGCTTCAGTAACTAAAGTGATTGCCGGCCGTAGTGGCCGAGCGGTTCTAGGCGCTACAGTCTGCCATCCTTGAAAGTCTAGATGCGCTACGGTCGCAGGTTCGAATCCTGCCTCGGGCATGGATGTGTATGATGTCCTTAGATTAGTTAGGTTTAAGTAGTTCTAAGTTCTAGGGGACTGATGACCTCAGAAGTTAAGTCCCATAGTGCTCAGAGCCATCTGAACTAAAGTGACTGAGAAAAAGTAATCAGTGATTTGAAGGAAAATTGAATTATTTCGCGAGCGGCTGCTGCTAGCTACGTAAACGAAGTGCCAAAGTTTACATCTTCAAAGCGTAGGTATTTTGTGCATAAAGAGTTGCATCAGGGTGATATTTAAGTCAAAAAGCGTCCTTCAAATAAAGTACTATATTTAGGTCATTTAGAGAACAGAAGAGACAAGGAAGATAAACGATGTGTTAGAAGGATCATGCTTTCTGAACAAAACTTGAAAATAAAAAAAAAGTTTTGGGGAAAAAATAAGCGACCAAATGTGTAGTGAAATGAGTTTTCTGAAGGTAAGAAATAAAATCGGTTAGATACACGTTTGACAATCCTTCGAATGAGGCTTGAAATCGTGTACAGCACATAAGCTACTAATTGAGACTTTTAAGTTCAAGGATATTTGTTTGGTGGATTAAAATTTTAGTGTGTCTGTGGGTAAGCAGACCATGTGGTCTGCCGTTACGTGGCGTCGACGCATTTCTGTTATATATTATCGAATGTCTCAAAAAACTTCCAACAGTTTTCCAGCCGCAAACACTTTTCTTTTTCGGTAGACATTCCAGTATCAAGGAAAGAGAATGGACGTTCGCAATCGGCATATCATTTCCTGTAGATGATTTCGGGCATCATTAAAATGTACGTCAAATGTTTCTCTAATGTTTCGTAAAATGAAAGTGTGAAAAATGCAATTTGCCACGGATGCACCTATGTTAGGAGCTCATACAATGACCAGGAATGCAGGTACATTTGGTGATAGCAGACTTGGTTTTACTGTTATAAATCTCATACAGTCTGAAACATCTAGACTTTCAAGGATGGCAAAGGCGCAACAGTTTCCGCCAGTGCGCAGAACAGAAGTTGCCTGCGCTGTCCTAAAACATGCTGTAAACAGACCCAGATCAGCGAGGACGCTCTACCTACATTGTTCAGTCTCCAAGTGCCACCTGATCTGGCGTGCTGTACTGCTGCCGCGGTCCAACAGGATAATTAAACTATAACGCATTTCGCTTACGATTAGAATATTGCTTTCCCTGTATTGTGTGTGGCTTGTTACATTTGCTTTCTTGTGATCGATATGCCGGTCTTCAGTAATGAAAGAAAACTAGGTATTATTTAATTTCCGACGCATGTCAAAGAAATGCAACCACCGCTGTTAACACGACGCTGAACGCTACGCTCTTACCGTTGTCAGCATCTGCGCACAAGTCTTACGGAAACGGGAAGCTGCGTACGCAGGAAGCGTAGGCATACAACACAACTGAGGTTATGTACGACACATCGCTCACAATTACGGAATAGGCTGAAGTAGTGTGTGGATAACATTGCACATGTGTACGTTTACATCTCTCTCTCTCTCTCTCTCTCTCTCTCTCTCTCTCTCTCTCTCTCTCTCCAAGAACTGTACGGGAATGACTTTGAATCCCGCATTGAATTCTTGAATTCAGTCGGTTTGCACCTAAGCGGTTGAAAGGTAATCCTGAATTCCTAAATGATACGTTGTTTATGGATGAAGCGTCATTCACAAATCATGGTGACGTGAATCTGCGGCACATACGACTTTGGGGTGTCAATGCTGGGTGCGATATCGTTGGTAGCCGTACTGTAGCTCCCTATTTTTATCAGGGAATATTAAACATGCAGCAGTACGCACCCATTACTTAAAGACATTCTAGCCTCTCTTATGGAGGACGTGGAATTGGAAACGCGTCTATCAATGTGGTTCCAGCATGATTTGTGCCCCCGCACACTACGCACGTGTTTCCAGGGAAGTTGTGAATGTAATGTTTCCAAATAGGTGGATGGGACGAGAAGATCCTGTGTTCTTTACAGCCCGGTCCCCCGACTTGACATCATTGAGAATCTGCTCACACATGTCCAGGGAGGTGTCAGGACCGAGCGTCGGAAAGTGACGCCTGTGCTCCGACCCGTTCCTCTAGGAACTACAGATAACTGAGGGTCGTCCGCGTTTTGTAGTTCATTGTAATGACTCGGCAGTGGGAGTCTGTGTTTCTGTTCGTGAAGGTTGTAAATATGTTTGCAAATTTAGGACCTACAGTACTTGTTTCGGAGGAATAAGCAAGACAGACAAAAGAAGAAATATGTAGATCCATAGTACCTGTAAAACAAGACATCTACAGGGAGAGTTCGAACAGTTTCCTCATCTCATGGACGAGACAAAGTTTTATGAATATTTTAAGATGACACAGCGCAACTTCGCCAACTTTTAAAGAAACTAGAACCAAAATTTAGAAAAAGGAAACATTCTAGAGGCTGTCAATTTCACTCAGAGGACACTTGACCCCCTTTTTTTCTTTCTTTTAGGCATATTAAAAAACCAATAAACAGAAGGTGCAGAAAAGAAGTTTGGGGATATCACTTCTGTTTTATTCTTTTAGTGATTGAAAGATTAATGCATAATTTAGTAAAAAGTAAACTTTAATTTCTACAGTCCTAAGAACAACACATCATATACATTTCTTGGAGTTGCGTGTATCGAGTAACGTTCGTAACAGCAAATCTCTCAGATGATGGTGTTGTTGTTAATCATTTTACAAGAGAGATTTTTCCGTCGAACGAGAGTTTTGTACTGAAGCGTGTAATGCGTAGGAAGTAATGGGGCGGCGTTGCGATATGTTTTAGGCAGATCCGCCTGACTAAAGACCCCATGGTGCTGGCTGACGTGCCGTTCTGCGCGGCGGGCGGTGCGGGTCCGCCGCTCGTCGTGAACGGGTACCACGGCGGCGGCGGCGGTGCCGGTGCCGGCGCGGGCAGTGCGTCACTGGCGTCGCAGGGCAAGTCCGAGGAGCAGTGCTGCGCCCGCGTGAGGCCGCTGGCGCGCCAGCCGCAGCCGCAGCTGCCGAAGCGCAAGCTGCTGCACGTGCAGGGCCTGCACGCGGCCAGCAAGCGCGCCTCGCGGCCCGCCACGGTGCGCTGCGCCTGCCGGCCGCCCGCCACGGTGTGCGCGCTTTGCACCGGCCGGCCGGACCCCACGCAGCCGCGGCCGCTGCACGCTCACCTTCCGGCCGCCGAGCGCGCCGCCGCACTCGACCCCGCCTTCCACCCCGTGCTGTCCATGCCGCAGGGTGAGTATGTCTCGGGCTCGGGCAATTTCTGTCCACAAAGCTGCATCATTCGTGGCCGAAAACCCGTTACGAACAAGTTTGCAATTACGAGGGGAGCACGTCGTGGCCGGACGTGGGGAAAAAAATGACAGAGTAAAAAGCAAGTAAACTTAGCGTGCTCTAATTGGAGCGGCTTCCATCCTATCAGCCATAGGTAACTGCAGGCACTTTCATACAAGATATTTCTCTTTAACCCACAACTTTCTCCTCTGTGAAAGAAAGCAACTAGAATTGGTGGCCTAGCGCGATCACGACGGTGCGATTTTAGCGACACCTTACGGTGTGCGCTCATCGAAACGCTGAGACTTACTGTAGGGGCTTTGAATTGAGGCGATAACGTTCCCGGTGTAAAATATTGTTCCGAATTCCACGGGGCAGCCATTCTTATTCTTATTTGACAGATTCCGAACTGTGTAACTTCCTAGGAATTAAACTTACTTATTTTAGTTGTATGTATTTTTTTACTTTTGATTTAAATGTATTGTCTTAAGATCCTATACACAATACCCAATCGAGCCTTTTTGGTTTCTCTGCTCCATCAAATTCAACCTGAAGAAGGAAGTATTAAATTACAGGAAAGTCATTTGTCCTATGTTCAAGAAGCCATTGGATAGTAACTTCACCAAATGGATCTGTTAAACAGCTTATGGGAACACTTGTAACAGAGAGATTAATTTTGGGAATCTGAACGGGAACACCAGGAAAAGCACTTCTCCAAAGTCAAAAGCAGTCTACATGTAACAGGAAAGCCCGCATCTGTCGAGGACACTGTATTGCAATCCGCAATGCCATCTCAAAAGGCTGGACGACAACTAAAAGATGTTTGCAGCCAGTGATGAAGAATCACACTGGTGAAGAGTGACTGTCAGAGCTCGCAGGTGTTCATAGTTCAGTCTAAAAAGTGTCGTGTCTCGCCAGTACAAACCACGTGAGGTGGTGTAGCTCGTGTGTGTGTGTGTGTGTGTGTATGTGTGTGTGTGTGTGTGTGTGTGTGTGTATATATATATATATATATATATATATATATATATATATATATATATATATATATATATATAGCTTGTATTTGATGTATAGCTCAAATAATAGTGGACAGATCATGCAGTAATTTTAGTAGATTAGATTATTTTAAATTATTCTACCATACAGAACACTTTTTCTTCGACTCTCATCTTTTGTAATGTTTCAGAAGAAATTCAGTAATACACTGCTTCCTGTAATTGGTGACACATTAAATAACTGTATCCCTATGAATGTGTAACTGTTTCCGTTTTTTAAGCTTGTAACTTGTATATCAATCATCTGTCTTTGATGTGTGTCATACTGGTGCATAGACTTATGCAGTTCATGGCTGTCTTTGTTTTCCTTGAAATGAAATGCACCAAGCAACTGAAAATAAATGAGAATGCAGTCGTCAGTATTTTGAGCGGCTTAAAAGTAGTCTGTATATAAGTGGTTACTTACTCCAGCAGTGTAGCTAATGCCCTTTTTGTCAGATAAAAATTATTTTCGCCCAAGAGGAATTGCACCATAGGAGCACTGCATGCTGTGTGTGTGTGTGTGTGTGTGTGTGTGTGTGTGAGAGAGAGAGAGAGAGAGAGAGAGAGAGAGAGAGAACATAAAATTTCAGCAGCAGCTTTGAGTCCAACAAGTCATGAGTTTACTTAGCAGATAGGTGACTAGGGCCAATTTTGTGGATAGAGTTGGTGTCAGTTTCCCAAGCTAATTTTGGATCAAGATGAATGCCAAATGCTCAACTGAGGCACAACAATTATCATTGTTACATAGCCTGAAAAGAATATTTACAGTTTTAGAGGGGCTAATTTACAAATAATTTACTCTCAGCCGCAATGCTGTATATTATAATTTTGCACTCTTCTGCCTGACTGTGTCAGCGTTCTTGTCCGCAATGCTGTATATTATAATTTTGCACTCTTCTGCCTGAGTGTGTCAGCGTTCTTGTCAACTATAATAAAGGCAGTGTCATCTGTCATGTGGACTTAATAAGATACCATCATATCGTTCTTGTCAACTATAATAAAGGCAGTGTCATCTGTCATGTGGACTTAATAAGATACCATCATATTGGGTAAATCATTTACATAAATTATGCAAAGCAAAGTTCCAAGCACGAAACCTTGTGGGACACCTCCTGTGACTCACAGTGTGTCAGATTTGTTTTTGTTAAAAATCTACAATTTGCTTTCGTTCACTCAGTTAAGATGTAATCAGGGATAGCACTTCGCCCTCAAAACCATAAAAGTAAAGCTTTTTAAACCCTTTATTTGAGGTAATATTAAAAACCACAAAATCTAGGTTCAGTTTTTTTTATTGTTGATGAAGTATTACTGAAAGGATAGCAAATTATTATATTTCAAAAAACGATAGTCAGTAAATGCATAAAATGCTCAGAGGACTAGCAGGATTATATAGGCAAAACACATTAAGGGACTGAAGTCCCAAAAGAATCATACTGCTAGTGTTATTGCTTCTGGTGATAAAAAAGCAGTCCTTTTTTCATCAATACACAAAAACTGTTACACTCTGAGCACTTTGAATGTGGGTGTAGGTTTCAATTTGTAGATGAGCAGCAAAGTTCACATCTGCCCCTTGAACTGACAAATGTTGCCCAGTGAGATCCTGTATTTTCTAGTCGTTTGGTACTGAAAATGCTGAAGCTTTATCATTTTTGGGCATATTCCCGAATGCAGACTAAAGGGTGGTATGGTTGTGGAATGCAGATACAGATTGAATATTTTCCTTGCCGTATTCCTTCTCTTACTCATTTGTATTTACTGCAGATTCTGCAATTTTTTGTGGAGTACTACCACACACCAAAGACTTTTTGCATTATTATTATGGATCAAATTACTCATCATTTCGTTTTCGCTGTAATTACCACGTTCAAATGGTGTATCAGTCAGTATCATCTGGAAAGTTTACTAAAGGTCTGAAAGCAGGAAAAGTTATAACCATCAATGAAAAGCCACAAAAAATTAGTCTAATTTCGAAATTGTGAAGGCAGTGCACTGGAATTGTCAAGACTGCTAAGTCCCACTCACATTTTACATTATAATTTAATATTACAAGGGTATTGTATTTATATTTTATCAAAAGTAGCATTAGTATGTATAAAGGTAACTAAATAAATTACTACTCACCTCAGTCCATATATGAACATTTTATTTACATAACTTTGCAGAGTTGTTTCACATACCAAACACCCATTTTCAATACAGCTGTTTACATTTCGGGCTGAGGTATTGGCTTCCGAATGGTGTCTGGGCTGTGCATACATCTAGTGTAGGAAGCAGAAACTACATGGAATGGGATGCCTGTCCCCAGAGGTGTAATGGGTTGTCGAGTAACACAGTTCCACACAAAATCTGCCAGATCTCCTCAGTCCCTCCAGTAAATAGATGGTTTATATAATTCGGTGTAAATTTTATTTGGGTCAACGAGTGTGGCATTTACGAAAGTTTGAATGTAGAGAAACTGTTCAGTAGTTACTGGGCCGTGGATTATCTCGTTTTTTATGTAGTGCATGACCACTGTCATTTTTAAACATGCTGGTGGGAAAATGGCCACTATAATCTGTTCATCATAAAAATAAACCTTGTATTCTTCCGCGTTTGCAGGATCCTAATTGGATTTTCGTTGCACGTGGGACTGCAGCCAAGCTGTCTAGAGTACTGTCAAGTTCGATAATAAGAGTACTTTTGTGCTATGCGTTACTTGCACATAGACTCAGCAATAATACGGGACAACAGCTTTACCATCACATTTAACTTGGACAGCACTGGCCGGTCAGCTGGTACAGCTAGCCTGCAGTGACGTGGCCAGCTGCAGTTCACACGTAGAAAGAGACGGGCATAGGAGCAATACAGCTTCGAATGTCATTTAATTTTTATGCATAATGAAAAAATACACTGAAAATCTACCACAATATGCTCCTTAGACGACTAGACGAAAACGGCAACACATTGTCGTTTTTAGCTAACGTACTATTGTAATTAAAAACAAGAATTATGAAAATTCCTGACTTAACCACAGGATAATTTTTCTGTGTAAGCTGTGTGTAATGTAAGAGAGTATTCTAGGATTTCACCGTATAGTTAAATATTGAAGCCACTAAAGGTATTACTTACAGTCAGTTTGTCTGTCTCCTTCCTTGTCCGAATCCGCGAAATACATTTCAGTTCTGGAAGTGTCACCTGCTACGTTGACGAGCCTATCAACAACTGAATCCACGAAGCCAACCAGGCACAGCACGTTTTCTCTTCCTTTTATGACGAGCCGTTCTATATCCTACCAATGTTTGGCAGTGATGTGTGGAAAATTTGCGTGCATTAGTTCCATTATGTTTGGCAGCTTAACAGTCTTATTATTTCTCGGGCCAAATCCCGCAGCTCGGCTCCAAATCAGTTCTGTTGGGTTCATATTGTAGTGGTGCAGTAGCAAATGTAGAAATGTAACACTTGTGTGATGTAATCGATGCTCTGAAAATTATTGTTTTTCATGTTTCTAAGATACTTATCTATCTCTGAGGTTTAAAACGATGGACATAGCCAAATAAAAGGGATTTGGTTTTTTATTTTAGCCTTAAAAATTAAATTGTTTTATTAAACAACTTTTATGAACAGTAATCATAAAACATCGATAATGAAGAATATCTATTTGAAACAGGAATTTCACATCCAATATGGAATTAGAAACAAGAAGATGTGCATTATTAATAAAAAATGATGAGTTTCATAATTACGAGATGTAGGTACTTCAAATTTGAAGTAATTTAGTTAAAATAACACACGTAGAGTTAAAAACTATTAGATGGTTTTTATTAAACTGAAGGGCGTAACAGAACAACTGAACAAAAACGCCTGTTTTACTCTTTGATGGTACAGCACTTAACGCAAGTCACACAGAGAATCATTAAAATTGCAATCTTAACACCCTTCCTCAATTCAATGATTTTACATTTAACGCTAACAAAAATTAAAACAAACCCAACAAACTCCTCAAAAGCAATAGAGCTGGTAAGCCTTTGGTAAAAGTATCTGCAATCTGGTCCTTCGAACATACATGCTCGGCCGTGATGATCCTGTAGTGGTGAAGTTGACGCACAAAATTATATTGAACATTGACGTGTCTCAACCGTCAATGTTCCCATGTTTTCAGTAACCGTATACAGGACTGATTATCCTCAAATATACGAATTGGTAGCTGGAGTGGAATTTGAATATCGTCCAGCAAATATTTCACCCAGAGTAACTGAGCTGCAGCTGTCGCCAGAGGCTACATATTCTGCATCTGTAGAAGACAAAGCAACACTAGTCTGTTTTTTTTTTTTTTTGTTGCCCAACAGACGGTGTTTCCAAAACATTTTAATAGATAACCAGAGGTAGATCTTGCGCCTTCTTTTCTATGCCAGTTTGAATCAGCATAGGTCAGAAGAACCTCTTCATTCCCCTTTTGATAATGTAGTCTCATATTGACAGTTTCTTTGATATATCTCAAAACTCTTAAGATTTTCCAGGGTTGTACTGATGGATTGTTTTGGTATCTGCTCAAGAAGTTGACCACAGCACACGAATCAGGTCTTGTTGCTGTCATTTCGTACATCAAACATCCAATCAACTCTGCAGGGCTTATCGATCATTTTTCCCTTGTTGATTTCCAGTATAACTTCCATAGGCGTCTTGACCTGATTACAATCTTGCATGTTGAATTGCTGTAGCAAATTCTTCAAATATGATGTTTGGCTCAGATACATTTCCCCCTTGTTCATAGAAATCTCGATTCCCAAGTATGATTGTGGCTCTCCCAGTTCCTTTATTTTGAACTTCTCCTTTAACCTAAATTTCACTCTGTCCATTTCCTCTCTATTATTTCCTGTCATCAACATAGAGCACAGTGTAAATGACAACTTCCTTTAAAATCATATAGGAAAGACATTAACTGCTTCTGACTGATTGAATTGTATAGACTTAAGAAAGGTATGAATAGAGTGATTCCATGATAGTGGTGCTTGCTTTAAGCTGTATAAAGATTTCTGTAACCTGCAAAGCAAACCAGTTCTGTCTTGCAGTTCTTATGGAATACCCACTCCTTCAGGAATAGTCATGTATATTTCCTCCTTGAGTAATCCATGAAGAAAAGCGTTGCCAACATCAAATTGTTCCAGAACCAGTCCTAGTTAGATTGCAATAATTCTGACAGTTGCAAGTCGAGCCACTGGTGCATATGTTTCATTGTAGTCAGATCCCCTTTCCTGTGAACATCCTTGTGCCACAAGTCTAGCTGTGTGTCTTATGGTATTCCATCCGTGTCCTTTTTTAATTTCAACACCCACTTAACTGCCAATGGTCTTCCTTCTAGGTTGTAATTTAACAAAGATCCAAGTTTTGTTTTCCTTTATAGATTCAGTTTCATCCTGTACAGCTTTATACCAGTGTTCCTTATCTTCACGATTTTCAATTTCCGTGTAACTTTTTGGTACATCAAACACAAATGAATCAGCATTGAGTGCAAGAACAGCATAGTCTCTCTGATATTTGGGGGTTCCTCTTCCTGGCAGAACATCAAACAGTTTTCTTTTCTGATAAATGTTCAGCTTCCTCTTCATCATGGGTCAGTTCTGGTATGGGAATTCTTTCATGGGCCCAATCAGTTGGTTTGGTATCTTCTTCGACAATGTCTTCATCATCATCCTTCTTGGATGATTCCTGTACAGATTCTGGGATCCAATCCTCAGCTGGTTTACTTCCAAAGTCAAATCTTACTTCATAGAAAACAATGTTCCTTCCTGTGACTATTTTTCCTTCCTCTGGACACCAAAGCCTGTAGCAATTAGGACAGTAACCAGTGAAATAGCATGTTAAGGACTTGCCCTCAAATTTCCCTATTCTCAATTCCTTTGATACCAGTAGATAAGCAATACATCCAAACACTCACAGCTTATTCAAATTAGACTTCTCGTTATACCACAAAGCTGCAGGCACCTTTCCTTCCAAACCCACTGTAGAACTTCTATTAAGCAGGTACACGGCAGTACGAACAGCTTCTGATCAGAACATTTTATCTAATTTACACTGGAGTATCATAAAATGAGCTTTCTCCATAATAGTTCTGTTCATTCGCTCTGAAACACCATTTTGCTGAGGCATCTATCTGATTGTAAACTCAAACTGTATTCCTTGTTCTTCAAAAAACTTTCAATTCATTTGACATGTATTCACGACCACTGTCACAGAGCAATCTGCTAATCTTACAGTTGAAATGAGCTGTAGCCATGGCATGAAACATCTTCAGATAACGGGTTACCTCTGACTTCGATTCCAGTGCATAAACCACAGTGAAATGTGTAAAGCGGTCGACGAACGTGAGCACATACTTCTTTCCGTCGAAGGATTCTGGTGCAGTTGTCCCACACGGATCACTGTGGATCAGCTGAAGATGTCTGGTGGCACGTTTCCTATTGTGATCGTATGGCAGCTATGATTGTTTTCCTTCGACACAATTTGAACATTGTTCCGTGGGGATTGTTGAAGTGAAGTGTCCAGTTCCATACCATCAACTTATGACTGGAGGCGTCTAATGTTACCATAACTCAAATGGCCTAATCTGGTATGCCACAGTTCCGCATTAGTTGCAGTTGAAGCAGCTGACAAGGCTTTTCGTTGCAAAAAATTTAGAACATATTACTGAGATTCATACCTATAAGCTGAGTGGTCAGGGACTGAGTGTTGTGTTGTCCTAATCATCATTATTTCATCCCCATCGACGCGCAAGTCGCCGAAGTGGCGTCAAATCGAAAGACTTGCACCAGGCGAACGGTCTAGTCACACGGCATTTTTTATTTGCAATGGCAACAGTTTCTTTTCCTTTTTTAATTAAACCTTGAGCCATTTCAAACGTGATACTGAAACCATTATTTCCAGTTTTTTAACTGACAGCAAATTATAATTAAGATCAGGCACAGATGAAACATCTTTAATCGTTATCTGATTTTCCTTTCCTTTTACCACACTAGTGACCTTAATTTCTTCTTTTACTTTAGCCTCAAGAAAAATGCCTGACTTAGCTACTCTGACTTTAATTGGCTATTCCGGTTTCCTTAAATTAGTGAGAGGTATCTTATTGTTAATCAGATGTTCCTTGCCCCATAGTCCAAGAACCATTGTTGTTCGTTGACTGACCTTCATTTGATGCTTAAAAACAAAACCCATCTTCCTCTTTGACGTTAGCTACGGCCACAGAGTTGCTGATACTGAGTTCTTGTTTGGTACCTTAATTCTACAATTAGCCCAATTGTGTCCAGGCTTCCCGCAACTGTGACTAGTAAAAGTTGAAAGAAGTTCCTTGTTGACTTAAATTATTTCATAATTAACAATGGTTTTCTCAACAGAAGTTGACCAGCAATTCCATTTCTCTCGAACGTATTGCGCAGAGGTCCATAAATCAATAGAAGTTACGTTATCTTTCGCGTATTCCAAGTGACTGTTGGCAATGCGTTGAACAAGATGAGACTTAAATTTACTATCTTGTTTAGCCATTTCAGCCAGTCGTGTTTCCTTTGCGGCACGCTGTGTATTCTCGGCTCTCTTTAACCATTTCCACGCGCGCGTTTCACTACGGAACAGAAGCAGCCCCAGCCATTTTCATACTGCGCATTAACAGCGCGACAGTCAGAGCACAACGCTGCAGAGGCTGTGACTGTACGCGAACTTTGAAATAAAAAGTATGTAGCTAAAGCGTGATTAAGAAAAACTTTGATGTCTGTTAATATATTTGAATATTTTAGTTTCATTTAACGTAACTTAGTAATACGATATCTAATCGTAAGTAGGACCTACTTCCACGGGCGTAACAACACCACTGTACGTGTGCTACGGCTTCTGACTAGCGTTTGTGTTTGTTTACATGAGGTTTATTCTTATGATGAGAATTCAATACTTACTACAGTCCGTTCAAGTAAATAGTGTGTTTTCTATTATGATACTGTGAAACAAATCTCTTCTACTGCAAGGTCTTTGCTTTCCATATTTTGGGAGGTACAGACCAAAACAAGAAAGAATTCTTCTGTTCTGTGAAAAACACTTCTTCTACGAAGCAAGTGATCGTCGCAATTGACGTATGTATTTTGGATCTAGATCTCTTTTGGTTTGAATGATCGGTCCTCTCATATCCCTGAATACTGACCATTCCTCCTGTAACACCCATTTAAGCTGTAGCACTAGCCAGCAGATTTCAGATATGCGAAGTTGTTTTGAACCGTAGCTTAGCGGACCACCGAACGGCAAATTTATAAAGAATCCCATTCGCACAAAGTCATGGGACCACCAGTAGAAAGTTCGAGCTTTGGAGTTAAATCCTTTTTTCAATGCATAAATACTGCGTGTTATCGAAATTCATAGACAAAGAACTTTATTTTCCTCTGTAGTTTTAAGGAGTTGGCATTATAGGTACAATGTTGCCGACTATATTGGTGTGCCAGTGGGATGCGTCGAACGTAGAGAGATTTTTCCCAAAGAGCATAGAAGTGGAACTCTCTTAATCGTGTTTGCTATCAGTTAGAGAGACGTTACCGACGTTTTAGATCAAATTGTGAGTGGCAAACTGCGGGTCATCTGCAATATTATCGTTGGAACATACATTTAGCACAATCCACTCTATTCACTGCCCATAATAGATAAGGTTCGTTGTCAAGCTGATTTGTTCAGATTCATTACATTGTTTACTAGTAAAGAAGTGCGAGACTCATATACATTACACGTCAATTGAAAATTCTTTGATCGCCACACAACTGTTCATCATGAATAGCACTATTAATATTTTTAGTATCGGTATCTTTTGTCTTGAAAGCGTTGTTTCGATATCGCCAAGTGTGTTGTTTATTATTTGAAGACAAATTATCAAATTTCGGCGGTAAGTGGAGGACTGCGTGAAAGTGGCACGCTAGAGCTCGATCTAGTAGTGCTAGCTGGGATATCATTCTTGAATCAGTATGCTGAAAATTATTTGGCTTTGATGAATCACCGCATGTTGTGAAAAGTAGAAATGGCTCGTAATTTATGTTGAGATACTGTATATTCAACCTGAAATTATGAAGTGTTGCTTAAATATAAATGAAGACAGTTGTATGCCTGCATAACAGTAAGCACTGTGCACAGTGGAAAAAGCTTTGCGCGCGCTTTTCGTTTAATTCAAATATGTGCGTACCGGGTTTTTCCAGTAACGCTAGAAAATGTGCCATATGAGAGAGCGCATTGAGCATGCTCGGGTGGAGGAACTGGTGAGTCACATGGCAGGTACATAATCACGTTTGGAGATCCATAAAAGTCGCGCAGTGTGCGGCCGCGTTTCGTCGCGTCGATAAGCCTGCGCCAGCGCAGCACTCCAGCCGTCCCGGTCAAAGCGCGCGCGCCCCCACGCACATCTGACTCACCATATGCCGGCACAGCTCCCTCCAAACGACTGAGTGGGCAATTGTTGACTACTACACAAAAACACCAACCAACCAAATTGCCTCCTTACCGTCACGTTCTTCTTTACACGAACCAGTAATTTTCTAATGTTGCGCAATACTTTTGTCGTCTAGTTGGGTATTGCACAACTCGAAGAAATTAAAAATTATCAAATGCGTTCGGCAAGGTAGTTCACAGGTCCATCTGACTTGTAAAATTTATCGTAAAGTTTATGAAAACGAAAGATTAAAGACTTGGGAAAGTAAAATTTCAAGGGGAGGTGATAAAACTATACTCTCCCCTTTTCACTGATGACCAAGTGATGGTTGCTGAGATATAGTGACGACTATCCACTTACTAAGGAAGCTGTTTAATTGAGTTTGAAAATAAACGCAGAGAGAACCAAGTATATGGTACTGGGTAGTGACCAACAGCATGATTTAAGTACTGTGAATTTGATACAAAATTTTTTCATCACTTAACGTCTAGGAGTAACATATATTAAAAGTAAGATAAGGCTGGGAAACGTGTAATTTCTCAGTTAAACCCATTCTGTGTAGTAATATGTGTATAAATAAAACTAAAAAGGCCGTATACAAAACGAGCAGAAAGCATATGGATATATGGCTCAGAAGTTTGGGGAATAACAATGAGGAAAAAGGTAACTGCTATTCACAAAAAATTATTCCTGGAGACAGTGTGTTGGAATCTGCTGGTAGCACTTTGGAACTTGTTTGTAGTTCCTTCTGCCGATTTTGTACAACCACAGTCTACAATGCGTAGTCGTCACTGTCCTTCACTACACGAGGTCTGACTGCTATTGGTGGTTGTTCTTTCAGGTTTCCAGTTCACACAAGTAAGGAAGAAAACAGAAAAAGTTATGGACATAGATGGGAATATTGTGGAAACCATAGAAATGAAAAACTTATGTGGTGTGACTATTTCGAACAAATGGATGATAATACATGGCCAAAGAAGTTCGAAGGTGGATCCCAGATGAAAAAACAAAATGAAGTTGACCATCTGAAAGATTCTTTTATAACATCCTGCACACAGTGACAGTGCTAGCTGGACTCTGCTGGCTGCTGGTAGCACATTGGAACTTGTTTGTAGTTCCTTCTGCTGATTTTGTACAACCACAGTCTACAATGCGTAGTGGTCACTGTCCTTCACTACACGAGGTCTGTCTGCTATCGGTTTAGCCTTGGTTTTTCTTTCAAGTTTCCAGTCCACAGTCATGTCACTAACAGTTGATTTGGGTGGCTTTAGGGGGACTGAAATGTCCCTGATAAATCTGTTACTCAGGTGAGGCCCAATGACTAGTCCGCTTTCAAAGCCACTAGGATCAGCTGACTGCATAATTCTGCTTTTATTGCTTCTCTACAGACTACAAAATACTCCTCGCATCCTTATACACTGGGAGATCCACTTCTCGTGACATCTAGTGGTCAGTTCCACATTACATACTTTTGGTGTCTGAAGGGGGGAGGGGCAGTGTTCTGGAATGTTAAAAAATCTGCTATCAAATACTGTCATCAAATTGCTGTTTCCAAATCATTTCCATTAAAAGCAGTGCCTAAAGATTGTCCATGAGTTAAATTATTGGCTGTTATTTTGACCTATTGCAACATCCAGATTTTGTGAAAGTTATTTGTATAAACTGATAAACCGTTTCTATCGCAACAAGTGGCTCGCTAAATGAATTGTATAGCGGGCTTGCACATTACGTCATATGGTGATTACAAATAATGGAATAATTTACACACACATTGTTTTCAAGCTCAGGTTAACACACTCTGCATTTTTCGGCGAGAACTGTTGTTTGAGAATGATTTATGCAAACAAAATCATTAAGGGAGTCATGTCTTATTGTTCTGGAGATATTCTTTGCCTTTCGACATATACCTTTTTTCTTCATTTGGAGCTCCTATATATGCCTCTCTTCTTCGTAATGGCATGGATACAAGCTAACAACAGTTGATAAATTTGGTATTGCAGATCTTTCAAATAAGACATGGTTTCATGTGTTGAGAAGAAAAGTTTTTTTAGAAAATGCAACGTTGATATTTCTTGTTCTTTTTATTTGTCTGAAACAACACCTGTGCATTGGTAATGGCCAAGCTCAACAGTGTGTACCATATAACCATTGGCCATCTTCTTGTCATTCGTGTTGTTGAATATTTCCTGCACATTTGGTCAACGGTATCAACCCCACTTTTTTGTCATAATATAATCTAATACAATGTGCGATTTCTTAGTGGCCTCATCTACTGTTCCTTTATTGTATGTTGTCAGAATGAGTAAAACAGATTTGTTATGTTTAAGTACATGCAATTACATTGTAATGTCTTTCTGGATCAAAAAACTGCCAGACTGGTTTCTATATTCTCATTGGCAAAATCTCAGGTGGGATTTCTTTTGTGTTCTTTCTTAGGGTTCCTACACAAGTAATTTTGTTTTGCAGTAGGGGGAGAGAGACAGCAGACAGCTGGTATAAATTTGTTTATTGCTACATTTACATTCGTGCCTTTTATTGGCTCGGTTAGTCGCAGTAAACATGTGAAAAACCGATGTAGAATGACTTAGCATCACATAAGCAAATATTTTGATGCCATATATTTGCTGGTTTATTGGGTATGGATGGAAGGTAATCTTCCATCACACTCAACTTCTGAGTTACTACACTCCTGGAAATTGAAATAAGAACACCTTGAATTCATTGTCCCAGGAAGGGGAAACTTTATTGACACATTCCTGGGGTCAGATACATCACATGATCACACTGACAGAACCACAGGCACATAGACACAGGCAACAGAGCATGCACAATGTCGGCACTAGTACAGTGTATATCACCTTTCGCAGCAATGCAGGCTGCTATTCTCCCATGGAGACGATCGTAGAGATGCTGGATGTAGTCCTGTGGAACGGCTTGCCATGCCATTTCCACCTGGCGCCTCAGTTGGACCAGCGTTCGTGCTGGACGTGCAGACCGCGTGAGACGACGCTTCATCCAGTCCCAAACATGCTCAATGGGGGACAGATCCGGAGATCTTGCTGGCCAGGGTAGTTGACCTTCTAGAGCACGTTGGGTGGCACGGGATACATGCGGACGTGCATTGTCCTGTTGGAACAGCAAGTTCCCTTGCCGGTCTAGGAATGGTAGAACGATGGGTTCGATGACGGTTTGGATGTACCGTGCACTATTCAGTGTCCCCTCGACGATCACCAGTGGTGTACGGCCAGTGTAGGAGATCGCTCCCCACACCATGATGCCGGCTGTTGGCCCTGTGTGCCTCGGTCGTCTGCAGTCCTGGTTGTGGCGCTCACCTGCACGGCGCCAAACACGCATACGACCATCATTGGCACCAAGGCAGAAGCGACTCTCATCGCTGAAGACGACACGTCTCCATTCGTCCCTCCATTCACGCCTGTCGCGACACCACTGGAGGCGGGCTGCACGATGTTGGGGCGTGAGCGGAAGACGGCCTAACGGTGTGCGGGACCGTAGCCCAGCTTCATGGAGACGGTTGCGAATGGTCCTCGCCGATACCCCAGGAGCAACAGTGTCCCTAATTTGCTGGGAAGTGGCGGTGCGGTCCCCTACGGCACTGCGTAGGATCCTACGGTCTTGGCGTGCATCCGTGCGTCGTTGCGGTCCGGTCCCAGGTCGACGGGCACGTGCACCTTCCGCCGACCACTGGCGACAACATCGATGTACTGTGGAGACCTCACGCCCCACGTGTTGAGCAATTCGGCGGTACGTCCACCCGGCCTCCCGCATGCCCACTATACACCCTCGCTCAAAGTCCGTCAACTGCACATACGGTTCACGTCCACGCTGTCGCGGCATGCTACCAGTGTTAAAGACTGCGATGGAGCTCCGTATGCCACGGCAAACTGGCTGACACTGACGGCGGCGGTGCACAAATGCTGCGCAGCTAGCGCCATTCGACGGCCAACACCGCGGTTCCTGTTGTGTCCGCTGTGCCGTGCGTGTGATCATTGCTTGTACAGCCCTCTCGCAGTGTCCGGAGCAAGTATGGTGGGTCTGACACACCGGTGTCAATGTGTTCTTTTTTCCATTTCCAGGAGTGTATTATGATCTCTTGGTAATATTATCTCATCCTCCCTGTCGGAGAACAAATTATCAATATCTTCGCAGTTGTTGATCTTCTGCAAGTGCCTCTAAAAGTGTTTACCCTAATTCCTCCTGTGTGAAGTATTGTTTGACCCTAAAATTAGAAATATGAACTATTGTTAGCAGGTAATGAAGTATAATAATGGACTTCTCCAAAATATACCACGTTTTGGCACACTGCTTCATGTAAACGTACAGTGTGACAATTATTGAACTTCATGAAACAAAATCATTGTAACTTCTTAACGGTTTGTGTTAGGACATTCAAACTGCACAATTGGCCGCAGGGCATGACGGGAATCACTACAATGTATTCAATTTGGTTTTAGCGGCAAAGCCTGTTTTCATTTGGATGGGTTTGTGAATAAGCAAAAGAGGCGCGTTAGGGGGAACTGAGATTCCGCATTTCATGATCAGGAAGTCTCTTCACCCTCAACGGGTGACTGTGTGGTATGCAGTGTCGTGGAATAATTGGTGCGATATTCCTTTATAACACGGTGACTACCGAACGCTACGTGAAGGTTTTGAATGATTTCATCCCCATTATCCAAAATTACTCCCTGATTTCGACAAGATGTGGTTTATGCAAGGTGGAGCTTGACCCAGTTGAAGCAGGAGTGTGTTTGACATCCTGGAGGAGCACTTTGGGGACTGCATTTTGGCTCTGGGGTACCCAGAGGCCACTGGTATGGGCCTCGTTAGCCACCATATTCTCCAGATCTGAACAAATGCGACTCCATTTTGTGGGGTTATATTAAAGACAAGGTGTACAGCAATAACTCCAAAACCACAGTTAAGCTGAAAACCGGCATTGAGGAGATCAAAAACAGCGTTGATGTTCCGACACTTCAGCAGGTCTCGCAGAATTACGCTATTCATCTGTGCCACATCATCGCCAATGATGGCAGGCATATAGAAAATGTATTAATCTGTATCAAATATCTGTAGTGATGTTTATATGCTGAAGTAAAATGTGTCCTCGCTATAGTTTGTAATTAATTTTTTTTTTTTTTAATAGTTCAATAATTGTCTCCCTGTAAAAGAGATAATGTTGACAATATGAAGTAGTACTTACATGACAAGGTATGTGGTGTACACAGTACATTGCAGCTACAATTCTAGGAATAACGTAGTGTTGTCATTGACATGTTGATGCTGCAATTGCTCTGACACAACTAAAAATAAGCTAAGCAATAACTGGAAAGGTAACAGCAGCTATGAGGCTTGACGCTCTCTTGGTGGAGGATGAAAGGTGACTGGTATAAAATACACCAGCTGTAGGATTAATTTGTGGCAGAGTTTCATTTTTTGTATTGGATCATTCTGAAAGTCAAGATTATTTGAGGAGTAATGTGATAAGTCCACAAATAAACATTTTACAAAAATAATACAAATTAAAGTTTTGTAATGAGCCATAATTTGAATGTGAAAAGTTATTAATGGCCTTGAATGTAAAATAAAAATGGGATACATAGGAAAAATCGCACGCTAAAGGCACAGCTGCTACTCAGATTTTTGTAGTCTGTGGACTTATCCATTTTGCACCAACCACCGAGACATTTTGTGTTTTTAACAAAATTTGCTTAAGAAAAATTCAAGAATCTATTAGTTTTTATTTTGCAGTCAAAATTATTGATTTTGGTTTAATGGGAACATACTGTTTTTATGAGACATTTTTGTGATACATTCCCAATTTAAATTCTGCCAGTACCTCTTCCATTTTGTAAACTCTTCAAAAAATATCATACATATTTTGCTGAATGAGGCCATACAAGAAGTATGACAGAGAAATGGTCTAGCAAAAATTTTTTGATTGCTTAAATATCTTGATGACCACTGAAATGGGTCTGTCAGCAGTATTATAGTTGTCTTTATTGCTGTGAGACATCCTACCGAAAGAATTATTGGGCTTATTAAAATATATGAATTTTTCTGTAAAAATGTCGAAATATTGATTCTCGTTTTATTTGCAGCAACAAACAGTTTTTATTTTAGTCTCTTTGCACGATATTTCAATGATCAACTCTGTTATCTTCTTCAGATGCTGAGATTTGTGCTGTTATGTGTACTCTCTGCATGGACTCGAACCAGATACGAACTGTTTTTGGTATCACACCACAATTTCTAGCTGATTAAGACTAAAGAGTTCACCTGCTATGTCCTGTGATGCTGCTTTGTTTTCAGAACCCACACTTACATTCTCATTGTTTCCCAATTCATGTGAATGTGATGCCCAATGAGATCTTCATAAATTGATTGCTGTACAGCAAGCATTATTTAAATTACAACCTCCATCCCTGTTCATCAGATTCCCAGACATCTTTATTTCCTTAGGGCATAGTCCATATCAATTCAGGCAGGCTAGGAAAAAGTCTTACCTTCATAGTCTCGGACGTTATCGAATTTAGCATGTGTTAAAATGGTCTAAGTAAGGAACACGTATTTTTTTGTTTTCTCCAGAAAAATTTCTGCTGAGAGATACAGCCCTCCAAAGATATACTGCGCACACCATTTTGAAGATGCGAATTTTTGGAAAAAATTTTAAAGTGCTGTATTTATGGAACAGTTCCAGATATTTCGTTGGGGTTTCTTTTATTTGAAAGAATATTGCTTTATGATTACAAAGAAAGCCTCCTTTTGGACTTTTCTGTCAAAGTTGTTTTACTATAGTGTTCTGAACATTTTTTTTATAATTTATGGATTTTTTCCCAAAAATGCCAATCCGTAATTTTTTTATTTATTTTTATTAGGACCGTATAGTTCTACATTTCCTGAAAGAAGAGAGATTCCACTTTTAGGTTGAACAGTTTTTATAAACAATTGAAATTTTTGTCATACATAATACCTGTTTTATTACCACATTATCACATAACAGGCTCATAAAACTCAAAACTTAGCCTTATTTAACATAATTTTAGTTTTGAAAGATGAGTAAGAGACTCATTTTTCAAGCATTTTAAATGGTTCCAAAATGTATGTGAAAGGTCCAAAGACGTAAAGGTTTCAATTTATACAGCTTCTGTGCACTCTATTTTGAACTGAAATTAGCCAGTCAATGGACTAAAACTGTGTTTCACTGCTTCAGTATCTTCCTTTGATATAGAGTGATGTCTTCCTGTTGAACCAATAGGAACTGGAGCACTTACAAACTTCAAAATATTGTGAACAGGAAGTGAGCACTGATGGCATTGTTGCTGTCCTTCAGCTGTAAAGCTATATCCAGCAGCTGGTCCATGTGGTAACATAAAGTTTACTACAATTTTGTTTAAATCATAACTGGTGTCTATAATCCCTGCAATCCATCAGTCACAGTCATACACACATGCCACAAACATCATCCTTCTCACATTGTGAATCTGAATATTAACACGGTTTCTGAGGTGTTGGCCGAACAAACGAAATTTTTCTTTCTTGCTCTTTAAAGTGTGTGCAATAAGAGTTTGCCCATCACTTTGAGTCCAAAAATGTCTTCTGAATCCCTTTCACAGGAGTAGTGTGTTTGGACCATTCTTCTTTTTTCTCCACACAGTCTTATTCGATTTCCTCTTTGGACAAAAGAATGAGGGCTGTGGATGTGTAAGATTTCACGACTATTGTAAAATCTTCAGCATTCTGAATCACAGCTATATTTGGTCCGGAAAGATTGTTTTGTAGCGTGGTGCTTCAGCAGGCCTCCTACCATCACAAGACCCTTTCCTGTGACCAGTAGCACTGTATACCAAGTCAGTTGGCACAAGCAACTTACTCAATTCAAACAGCTGGTAACAATTTTTAAAATGACTGGGAGCACCATCAGAAATAATGATCTTCTCTGCCCCTGTTTGCAGTTAAAGAATTTTGCGCACTGCTAGCAAAGCATGTGCTGAGTCATGGCCCGTGTCATCACTTAAAACTGCAACAGTTGTGGTCTTGTATTGGAAATATCACTCCTGTAAAAATTGAAACCTGGTCATTACTCCAATGATACCCTTGTACTTATTGCGGAAGAGTTGCAGACTAGTTCTCAACAAAATCACAGTGAAGCACTAAACATAGTTCTTCAGCCATTACACACCCTTTCACTCCTGCACTATGTTGTTGTTGCAATTTCTTCAGATGCTGGTGTGTTACTGCTTTCACTGACCATTTACCAAGTTCATCAATAAAACTGTCAGAGGCAACAGTTTTCTTAATTAGTTTATTTTCTTTACATGTCACATATGTAATTTCTGCAGAGTTATTTGCTACGTCTTCCAGGCCAAGTGTCTGTAAAGACAGTCCTCCCTTTCCAGGACAGTCACCACATTCTTGAAACAAACAGGTATCTTGCTTTACGTCACAGACTACTAATGACTTCACACGCCCAACCAAGGTGTTGTATATCACATCCTCCAGTAAGTTCTTCAAAGTTACCACACAGAGTTCAAAATTCACACAGTACACACACAGAGAGACATCTGTAGGTTGGTGTGGAACTACCCACTTAGGTCGTAGTGCATAAAATTTTGATCTTCCAATATGTGAAGTTGTATAGTTGCTCTTGTAAATTGCAGAAGTTTCTTTAATACTGCGAGTCATGTACATCTTCACTTCCACAACTTTTTGACTTCTAACTGTTACAGTTATAGTGTCTTTTTTGTTGGCACTCTGGTGAAAACAGTCCCATTTATCTTCCAGATAAAACAAGTGCACTATTTGAACTTCAGTTGTTTCTACAGGATGGCTATAATAGGGATCTGGTCTTCCAAAGACTCCTTTTACAGACCTCACATTTCTTGATTTGTCTACCATGTACTTTGATACTGATGGAAAGTGGTTCAAAATTGTTTTCTTTAAGAACGTCTCTGGAATAATAGTTAACTACATGGTTAACTTGCACCTTTTCACTGTAGAATGCACAATATTCAACAGCTGAATTGATATTTGTGAAAAATTCCTGGCAAGGGGTGCAACAGTGCTTTCGTTCATTTTCTTCTGAAGATGGAATTTCTACTTTGAAAAGTGTGGTCAGTTTTGCTGTAATGTATTCATCCATAGCTTTAGTAAGCTCTCTGCTCTACTGTTTCTTAACAGGACTAACCCGCAACTCTGTAGTTGACTGATTCAGGATATTTATTTCCTCCTCTATTGATGTAAAATCCGCAGCATCTGCACCATGGGTGGCTTCATCTTGTTCAGATACTATCATTGTTATTCTGTCAAAATATTTGGAACACACAAAGTCGTCACTGGAAACATCTGCACTTCGAAACATAGTCTTAAAATGAGAACACTTGTTCCCAACCTGAACAAAGTCTGTGGTGAGTTTTTAAATATCACTCGTTTATGGATATGCAAATAGCCAGCATACGTCTCTCTCCTGTGGCCCCAGTCAGAAGACATTTCAGTCCTTTTCACAGAACTCACTGGATGGTCTCAGATTTCTTAGAAGCCTCTTCAGTAAACAAATAAGCATTGAACAACTACAGTACAGAAACCTGCAATGAACTACCATGAAAGAAACTGACAAACTACTACAGAGTGTAATATCTGCAACAATGAAAGTGAAAAGAAATAACTGCAACAAAGAGAATGATAAGAAATAACTGCAACAAAGACAATAGAAAAAACATTGTAACAAAGAAATTGGCAAGAAACAACTTCAGTGAAGACATACATTACCCTTGCAAATTGAAAAAAAATATTTGTTAAAATAAAACCCATCCAAATTAAAAGTGGAAGCTCTCCTTTACAGAGAATGTAGTACTACATGGAACTAATAAAAAAAATTTAAAAAAAACCTGTAAATTACAAAAAAAAATCAATAGGTGACAGTAAAAGAACTTTGACAGGAATGTCCAAACAGAGGATACCATTGTAATCATAAAACAATTACTTTTCAATTAAAAAGCTCTAACAAAGTATATAGAACTGTTACAGAGATACAGCATTTTAAAAAAAAATTCCGAAATTCCCATCTTAAAAATGGCGTTTGCTGTATCATCATTGGAGGCCTGTATGCTGGGGCAGGAATAATTTTTTTTTTTTTTGGGGGGGGGGGGGGGGGGAACACAGAAAACTACGTGTTTCTTACTTATTCCTGAATTTTAACGTGTGCAAAATTCAATAACATCAGAGACTATGAAGGTAACTGCCCTGCCTGAAGTGCTATGGATTATGCCTTAGATTTCTTAATAACGGTCCCATAAACTAGGCATTTGCTCCATGATACTGTGCTAGATGATAGCTGATTGGTGTGGGTGGTTTTCATCGGGGTGTCACTAATGTTCCTAGCATCTTTCGTAGACTGCTGTAATAATCCGGTCCCACACAAGACGTGCTACATTTTGACGGAAAGTGATACACACCTGGCTTTCAAAGACGTAGGTTGTCTTTTAACATTGCAGAGAAGACTTCCCTCTTTTTTGGCAGCAGCACAGGAGTCTCCTGATCTTTCCAGTTATTTGGCCAGCGTAAGGTAGATAAGCAACTCTTAGCTTCTTTCTGTGTTTCAAACTTACCCTCAGCCACTTTATCAAGCAGTCTTTATTTTGACTCCAACTCATGCTCCATTTGACACTCTGGGCATCCAGTCCTTCAGAACACACTTCACACGTGCTGCTGCTCTTTCGCAAGGCTGTCCTTGTCTGAGAGTGGTCGGAGGTCTGTGCACGAGAGTCTTTCTCACCAAATTGCTTTGTGATAGAAGTGTGATGGCTCGACATGTGGAGGTAGAGGCCATTGTGCTTGGGTTCAAAGTGACTGATGCGTTACAGGTTTGCCACAAGAGGTGATAATGGGTTACCCATAATCACACAATTAGTTTGTTCATATCATTTTCCTTTGAATAGAGATGATGATGATCAGTGTGTGCTGAAAAGGTCAATGAAGCAATCCTCATACTTTACCGTAGAAACACAATGGTCATAAAGAGGTAGACTACATTAAAACTGACTATAATATCCATATCCTGGAGCCGCCGTTGACTGATTTAGTGTTCAGAGTTTCAGATGTGGTGCTCACACTTCACATATTCACTGAGGTGTTGTTTCAGGTATTTTTCCAGCTGCTATGTAGATGGACCAATATTGATACCTTTGGGTCTTGGAGGAACGCTTTCCTTGTGCACATTAGGAAGAGCTATAATCTTGGTGGCACAGCTGCTCGTGTTCTAATACCTGTAATGATGTGTGGCAAGCCTGACACATTGAGAAAAGTCACGATATTCTTCTCGGTATTATTCGTAGGATCAAATCTATACATCTGTAGACAATGTCATTTAAAAGATTGCAATTCTTTTGATTGTAATCTACTTAAGAGGACCATAGCATTGTTGGTTGGCAGAATTAAAGTTTCTTTTTCCTCCCAAAGATTTCTCAGTGCTGCTCATTCTTTATTGGAGAGTTCATCTCTGCATCCTGTTGCTGAGTTGGCTACGCATTATGCACTGCTTAACTTCGGATATAGACCAAGTTAACAAGTCAAAAGCTTTTTTGTAATGTCTTGGGATCACAAAATAGCTCCCCAGTGTAGCTGAATTTTGGTTAAATCTTATGTTCTGAAAGTATCACCCCTCTATTTTTATTCTTTACAGATGTTAAAGAGAGCATCTATTATGAAGGTATCATGAAAACCACTGAATGGCAGCAGAAGACATTACGAAGCAGTTTAAAATCCATGAGAGCTGCTGGTCTTCCGAAGTTTGACAGAGATACAGTTGTAGAACGAAGAAACAAAAAACATCAAGTTGAACCAAGAAGAAAGTATACAAGCAGGCTGAAGAAAACCATGACAAATACCTTGACAGCAAGTGAGTGTTAATTTTGAGTGGCTGTGACCCTGTGTTGTTCGAAATAATATAGGAATGTATTATGTTAAATGAAATTATCAGGGTTTTTCAGCTTTATTTCTATATTATTTGTGATGATAGTCTAAGAATAAAAATACTTTGGTTCTTGCAGAAATCAAGAAAAAATTGACAAAGAGTCGTAAACAAAAAAACACAGACAACAATAACCATACACTGCAGAGGATAAAAAGGAGGAGGAGAGATGGACCTAAGTCAGGAAATTGTATGTATATAAACTTATTGTAATTTTTTTATGATTCAGTGTCAGGGTTAATTTGTTTACTCTAAAATAAAATATAACTTCCATGTAGTATCAGTATGTGTGTAATTATGTACAGATATTAAATTCATAGGTAGATATATGTTCTGGAACAAATAATTTTTGTAAAATAAAAAGTCTTAATAAATTTGTGCTTATTGTAGTTTGATATTGTAATGAAGTAAGTTAATTTGGAATTCTCTAAGTAACCTGTAATAGATTTAACCAAGCAGTTCACTATATCTAAATGAGGCAAAATTAAACTACTATATACTATTGTGGAGCTCATAACAGGAACAACGGTATCAAATACTCTGTGTTAGGTATATTGAGAGTAAGAGTGTTCATGGTGTCTGCAGCAAAATATACTATGGGTAGCAGTTGTATCGATGAAAGTAACTGTGGACTCAAACAAATGGTCATTGAATAGTGAAGGAGATACCCTGAAAGGAACATAGAGCTCATTTAAAGTGCTTTGGAAACTTAACCTGCGTATGGTACAAATCATCAGTTCTGATGTAGTGTTGCAAACTGTCTGATGGTCTAGAAAGTTAATTTGGAGATACCAAACTTCTTATCCTTGCATAATCATTGTTATGAGGTAAATGAAATCAGGACTTACATCAGGAATGTGCTACCAGGGATGAATAAGTCTAATATCATCCAAAGTGTCATTATGCCCCTTGTTTCGAGTACCAACTTAGGTTTTCTGTATTGAAGATGTTCAGAGTAAACGCTAGTCTTACCTTGTCCTACTATTAAATAAGGAGTTGTTTGTGATGCTGTGGGGTGCAGTATGTGAATTTTTGAAGAAGTTGATTCTAGGATAAAGATTTTTCCCAGTGTCTTCCGTGATGAAAGTGACACCGTGTGCACTGTTATTTTGTTTCGAGTTAGGCTTTAATTAGATGGAGATGAATCTCCAGTTTTTCCCTTTTTCCCATAAAAAATTGATTTCAGATTTTAAGGCATCTGCAGTCAGTTTTAGAGAGAAACTGGTAAGGTGGGCACTTTCTATCATTGCAGATGTAATGGAAGTGAGTGCTAAGATACACAACTGAAGGTACAAAATTATTTGCGAATAATTCATAAGCTATGTATGTTCTGCTTAGGGAGATGGTGAATTAGTACTATTTAATTTGACTACTTAAGAGTATGAAATTGCTCACAATAAATGTGTCATTTCAGCATCATACCATGGGTACGAGGATGGAGATGACGATGTCCCTGATTCAGGTGCCTCTGTCAGTAAACATGCTTCTCCAGTGCCATCCCCTGGCCCAGCATCTTGTTCCTTGGAAAGGCTGACTTCACAAGGTTCTTGCAAAGTATCTGGAGAGTCATCAAGGTAACTGCCTCAGCTGCAAACATACTTTCTTCTTGGGGATCCTATACAATAGCCTTATTCCTTTTGAGTGCCCACTCTTGTCTCCATGGGCTTACATTATCTTCTATAATGTTTCTTGTAGTAATTTCCCATACTACATTTAAATGAAAGTGGTTTGTAGGTGATTTGGTGCGGGGATTGTCTGTAGGGGTGAAGTACAGTGGGGACTATGTGTACCCTCAGACAGTTACGTTAGCTATGAAAGCCCTACAGTAACACTTATAAATGACAGCTAATGTGGCTATGGTGTCACTATGAGAGGTCAAAGAATCCAGTAATGCATAATCCATTTACTTTCAATAATAAAATGATTCTTGGATCAATATCAACACCAGAAGTGAGCAGAAGCCTTTGAGCAGATCTGTCAGGTATGACAGCCAATATAGTCCCTATGAAAGAGGTTTTCCTCCAAAGAAGTGTGTAGGAGTTAGGACTATCTGTGTTGTATCCTTAGAGAAGGGTGGAAGGATACAGTATATCAAATGTATTTCGACAAAGAAGTACCTTCTGATAATGGGACTAATTAAAGTAAGAAAGAAGGAAAATGGTATGAAGGTGCTGGAAAAGGGGTAAAAGATGTGGCAGTCGGGAATAGACAAAAGAAGAAATTGTGTCGCAATAATAATAATTAAAGAACTGGCAAATGAGGTATTTAATGTGGAAAATGTAAGCAATAGAACATTTAAACTTAAGACAGTGGTGCCAAGAAATATTCTTGATGTAGTTCAAGTTTATGCCCCACAAACAGGATGAGTAATAGATGAGAAATAAAAAGTTTACCTCTAAACTGGAAGATGCTGTAACATCAAGCAATACTGTGGTTGTGGGATACTTTAATGCCAGAGTGGGGAATGATAGAAGACGACATGAAACAGTGATAGGAAGCCACAGAGATCATCACAGGTGGTGATTTATTACTAGACACATGTCTGAGAAAGAAATGGATAATTGCTAATGGATGATATAAGAAAAGAGATACACACAAATTTACCATACACAGTTGGAGTTTGAAACAGATGTAAGAGGCAAAAACAAAGTGCTGGTAACTAAAAGATGGAGAAATCCAAAAGATTAAAACAGAGCTTCCCAAAGATGAGAGGAAGGGTGTAGAGAGAGAATCGAGGAGGTTCAAAGAGTGGAAGGCAGAAACATGCGAAGGACATCAGAAAGAGTCAGACGCAAAGAAATTTCTTGGTGGAATATCAGAATTGCAGAAGCAGTGAAGACCACCACCACCACATGGAGTGAATGGTTCAGAAACAGAACAGAACATAATAGTGACAAATAGAAACAGCTGAGTAGCAAGGAAAGGCGTAAGATTGGCTAAGAAACTATCTTGGGGAAAAGTCTCAAAAGAAACGTAAGAGAAATTTAAGTATGACAAGAAGATATTGTACAACAAGAAAGGTAAATCTGTGGTGGGAGAATGCTTTCAAAATCTATATGAAGGTCAGCATGAAACACATACATGTAATGAAATAAGAGGGAGGCAAAAGAAATAACACCATCGTAGATGAAATAGAAAGACATGATCTTCAGATGTTGTACATAGAAAAAGCCTTATTAGAAATGGAAAAATAGCTAAGCTCATGGAATAGGTGACATCAAAATAGGAATGCTCAAATCCGCAGGACATATTGGAATTCAGTGGTTGTATAGAATGAGGATAGTATGGATACATTGAAATATTATTGTTGACTGGACAAAGGTAATTATTGTTCTTATATTTAAGAAGGGTTAGAAGGTGCTCTGGAGAACTATGGGGGATAACATTACTATGCCACTGCATGAAGATTTTTGAGAAGACAGTTTAACAGAAAATCATAAAACATAGAGCCATAATTAAGAGAACAACAAAAAAGATTTCAATCTGGAAGATTAACCGTAGATGCCATATTTACAGATAGACAGGTAGTAGGAAAGCAAGGCTATTTGGAAAAGATATCGCAGTTGCATTTGTAGGTATAAAAAAAAAAGGCTTATTAACATTGTTAGAAGGGGATCGATGCAGCAAGGTTTGAATAGACTGGAACTGTCAAGAGGGATGCAACAATTCGGAAACTTGTATAACAAATGCCTGAATTGTGATGCAATAGATGGTAAAAAATTAGAATGCTTTAGGACAGACAGAGAGGTTTGACTGGAAAATTTGATGATTTGGGAAGAAAACTAGCAGAAACATACCTGGCGGAGAGTGATTGAAGGTGCTAGCATGGAAATAAAGCTTTAGAAGAAGGGAGATAATCAAGATCGACAGGAAATTTAAGTTGGAATGGAAATACTATTAAAGTAGTAGATGCTTTCAAAAATCTGGGGAGTAAGTTAGGAAAGAAAGCAAACATCAAGGATGAAATTTTGGAGGGGATGAAAAATGGTTAAAAATTTTATTATTGTGTATCAGACATAAATGCCAGTTTTCACATATGTATAAGAATGATGGACCTGGTCAAGGTAAGATAAGAAGGGACAGGGTAAGGAATGAAATAATGTGGAACACTTTTCAGATCAGTCCCCTAAAAGAAACTATGGACAGAAATGGGGTTAAATGGTTTGGCTGTGTTACAAGAACGAGACGAGAAAGACTTCCAAGAAGAGCTCTAGAATGGACAAAATCTGGAAGGAGGCCAATTGGAAAACCACGAACAAGATTGAAAGGCTATGTGAAGGACAATGTGAACAACCAAAGTGGGAGGAAATGCTGAATGAGAGACTGTGGGGGAAACAGAAGCTTCGAAGAGCCTCTGCAAATGGACCTACATATGCAGAAACTTTTTAGGAGGAGGAGGAGGAAGAAGAAGAAGAAGAAGAAGAAGAAGAAGTAGTACCTTACGTTCCGTAGATCTGTAATGAGGAAATCTTACAGGATACAGAACTAATCAAAACAAGAATACATAATACATATTTACAAAGAAAAAATGTACTAATATATCTTCACAGATCCCGAGTGAAAGGCTAGTCTTGGGTGTGGAAGCAGTCAAAATAACTTAACCAAATTTTCATTTAAAAGATAACAACGAACTTGTCAGAAAATCTGTACACTTGAGATATGTATAATAATTCTTGGGCCATTATACCCACCTCATCACGAGAGATCAGTTTACAACACTTAGTTAAATTGATCTCATTACTGTACTGAAGATGTACAGAAGTCAAATTTTACTTAATACTTTATTATATATTAATATAAACACATCATTCTATTCTACTAAGGTAGTCGTCTATCTAGTAGGTGTTGGTCACTAATAAATACTCCTCTTAAACAGAACTTTACACTTCTCATGTCTGCTGGCAAGTTACTGAGACCCCCTGCAACATCCTGTTCAGAAGAGATCTCTACCCCCTCGTACTTTTCTGGATTTATGGACAACCATGCAGGATTCATGGAGTCAGTTCACTCTAGCACTACTTCAGACATTAGTAGAGTCCATGTCACGTATTGCGGCACTTCTGCATGCTCGTGGGGGCCTTACACAATATTAGGCAGGTGTATCAATTTGTTTGGCTCTTCAATGTATATTGGAGAACAGTTGTTAGTATCCCCAATTCCCGTAACAAGTTTCTAGAGTTTAACCCTTTTAGTGCCAAATACGATCTGATAGTGATCCAGATTTTCGGCGAAAAATGCCAGTAACGATCTGATCGTGATGCCTTTCTCATTCATTTTTTCCGCGCTTGAAGGCAAAGTTGTTAGTATTTCCTAGCGAATGAGAAAGGCATCACGATCAGATCGTTACTGGCATTTTTCGCCGAAAATCTGGATCACGATCAGATCGTATTTGGCACTAAAAGGGTTAAACCACAACCAGTTCATATTACAAAATTTTGAACTAGGAAAACTTTAGCGTGACTTGATAAGTTACAAAAAAATGATCCCTTATGTCTTTGTGGAGTAAAAATAAGTGAAGTATGTTAGCTTTTTTATTTTTGTCACCATTGTATGATGTCATCCGCATTGCAAATTAAACACTTCAGCGGTTGTATGGTATGCTCTCAGTTCAGTTCATTAACATGTTGCAATCACAAAAATTTAATATTATCACCCTATTCTATTTGCTTGTTGTCATGTTTTAGGCATATACTGGGGAAATCTCTTAAAGGTTTTGAATTGCGTAGAGTGTAAATTTTTACAAATTTTAATGACAAAGAAATGGCTTAAGTCCAATTTGGAAAATATCTGCTAGCTTAAGACACTATTGATACACTTTGTTTCCTGTCAAGGAGATAAAATTTAAGTTGTTCAGCAGCATTTCATTTTACACTGTAATATTCTAGTTATTTAAAAGGACATTGTGGTTTGACAATCTCATAACCTTTGAGAGATAACAAAATATTCCAGTAGCTTGTGTGTGTAAGTAGCCTTCTCAGTATTGTAATCCTTTAGAAACCTGAACTGTAATTTTGACAATGTATTATTTGTACTTAGGTAATTATGGAGCTGATTTGTGTATTATAAAAATTTTAAAAATGTTAGCAAAAGTGAAATTGGTTGGAAATTGTGTGGTATTTGTTTACCTTCTTTCTTAAACGGGGGTTCAGTTTCATCTTATTTCAGCCATTCAGAAAATCTTCCATTGATAATATGTTACTACTGTATTAGCCCAGTTATAAGTCAAGGTCTTTTCCCAAATTTGTCATTTGAAAAATACAGCATTGTCTTAAGTTCTTAGACTAAACTGCTACTGCTGAGGGCAACACTTTTAAGGTTTTTTTATGTCCTGTAGTAGATTACTGTAGGAGTCATCTTAAATTTACGGATAAAGCTTTGGGAATTGAGTTCACGTTGAGATTTGTTTTGAAGCATGTGGAAAGGCTGTGTTGTAAGAAAATTGCTGACTCTAGCATTCGTACTCCTCCAACTGGTGCAATCATGGGGAACGTCTAATTCAACTAAGATGGTGCTAACTCCAAGGCACTGCGGTAAGGAAGTTAGAATCTGTACAAACCTCCTTATATGGCTTATACACTTTCTTTTTCAACAGTGAAATATTGTTAATGGTTTTTATGAATTGATTGAAGAAAGTTCACACATAAGTAATAACATTCGTTAATTGGCTCTGTTGAGCAAAATGTGTTGTCAGATTTTTTCAAAATATGCTATACATCAGCAAAAAAGAAAACTTATTTTCACAGCAGCAATGAAAGGGAGATTGCAACTAAATCTTTTTCTGAGTTAGCTGACTTTCCATTAGTAGTTGGAATTGGATTGACTTTAAAAGTGGACAAATACTCAACAATAGTATACATTGCTGCAGGAGACTGTAACAGTCTAGGTAGGGTCCCCTGGCATGCTAGTGTGTTTTGTGCAGTATTGTTTTCAATGCTTGCTGTGAGGTATGACAGGAACAAAGGAGGGGTATGTAGGCTGCTAGTTCTATGCAGCCAGTGAGAGAGCAATGGGCAGAAAGCATGTTTGGTAGCGAGAGACAAGGGAAGATGATGTCACATTCTCATGTCAGTTCAGAAGCGAAATCCACTATCTATTTGGAAAAAACAGCTGTGTTCTCAGGTCCCACCATAACCACAACTTAAGACATTCCAACATATTTGGAAGAAACAGCGAACTGTTTGCGACAACCAAGATCATAAATTTCATTGTGCTCGTTTCACTTGGCAGCAATTTCATGTGTTGTATGTTGTTACACCCTCACCATCAGCTTGGAAATCATGATATACTCTGAGAAAACAGCCAAATATTTGTGACAGAAAAGATTATAAAGCTTATTGCTGCTTATATATAGGAAATCACTGCCTCTTTTGTCCACTGCTCATTGTTTAGCTGAAAGTATCATCCAAGGTGGTGGTGGTGGTGGTGGTGGTGGTGGTGGTGGTGGTGGTGGTAAAAATATTAATACTATTGATGACTGGCTTAGATAGTAAGCATAGAAAGAAATGATTATTATGTGGTGGTGGTGATGATGATGCAAAACTTGTTTTTAACGTTCTTAGGCAGATACTTTATATCAGTGAAACATTTTTGATTTTGATTAGAATACATTAAAAATATAATTTTCTCAAAGAACATCATTGAAAAGGAGGTTTTCTTTTTTTTTTAGGGTTGTCTTGTTCTGTGGTAGGTAAATTAAATAGTTTAAAGAGATCAGGTCATTTGTCAGGAAACTTTTTCTGTAGTGTCAATAATAATAATAATAATAATAATAATAATAATAATAATAATAATAATAATTCTTTATACAACGAGCAGAAACTAGCAAAATACACAAAGCAGTCACTCATATAAATACATCGGCTACACCACTCCAATTTCATAACCACTTCTACAACCCTTTAGATCGCATAACATCAACAGATACGAAGAAAGTAAATTGGAAAAAGAAAACACTACATGGCAAGCACCCGTATCATCTAACACAGCCACACGTCGATCAAGGCGCATCCAACACATTGCTAAGAAAAGGCAATATATACAGTGAGATGGAAGGATTCATGATTGCAACACAGGATCAAACAATAAACACCAGATATTACAGCAAGCATATTATTAAAGATTCCAATACCACAACAGATAAATGCAGACTTTGCAAACAACAAATAGAAACCGTAGATCACATAACAAGCGGATGTACAATACTAGCAAATACAGAATACCCCAGAAGACATGACAATGTAGCAAAAATAATACATCAACAACTTGCCATACAACATAAACTAATAAAACAACACGTTCCCACATACAAGTATGCACCACAAAATGTACTGGTGAATGATGAATACAAATTATATTGGAACAGAACCATTATAACAGATAAAACAACACCACATAACAAACCTGACATCATACTCACCAATAAAATGAAGAAATTAACACAACTAATTGAAATATCCATACCCAATACAACAAATATACAGAAGAAAACAGGAGAAAAAATTGAAAAATACATCCAACTGGCTGAGGAAGTCAAGGACATGTGGCATCAGGATAAAGTTGACATTATACCGATTATACTATCAACTACAGGAGTCATACCACACAATATCCACCAATACATCAATGCAATACAGCTACATCCAAACTTATATATACAACTACAGAAATCCGTAATTATTGATACATGTTCAATTACCCGAAAGTTCCTAAATGCAATATAACGTATACCGTACAGTTAAAAGGAAGTCACGCTTGATCAAGGTCCGCGTCACTTTCCATTTTTGACCAGACATAACATCTGAGAAAAGAAAGAAATAATAATAATTGTTATTATTATTATTATTATTATTATTATTCTTTGTCAGACTTTACATGGACCAAAACTTGTTAGTGATTTCCTCTAAATACCTCTTGTAATTAAGGATCACCATTAAATGAATACAAATAATTTCAATTCCACCCCAGCATAAGTTGTTGAAAAGTGAATTGAAAGAAGCCTAGGATCTGATTCCAGAAAATCTTTCATTGCTTTGAGTCGTCCACAGAAGATGGCTAGATGAAGAGAAGCCTTTAGAGTCCTTCAGATGAGATGCACTTGGCCATATCCAGTTGCTAGAATACAGCTCCAGGAAAAGTGATCTGAAATGACTATTTAACATTTATCATACTAATGAAATTTGAAACTCCACTGAAATACCAAAAGATATCAGTAAACGTTGTTGCTTGCACTGTTCATTATATGCACATATAAACATTTATAAATGTGATACAGTATACAGAAGTCGGTTGACGACAGCACTAAACACTCTTTGAGTCAAGGAGCATTGCCATTCACAAACTATAATTTCTATTTTGCAGGCGTAAAAGAGAGAACTCATATGATATTGACAATATTGTAATACCATACAGTATTGCTTCTGCTGCACGCCTTGAGAAACTCCAGTATAAGGAAATACCCACGCCCAAGTAAGTGTTTACGTTAATGGATGTTTGTGAATATATTTCTGTCTATAGATGGTGTTATAGTGATGTAAAGTACTATGCCTTCTTAATTTGGAAACTATTGTTTTAGAAGCTAAGGGTTTCAGCTGTAACTACTATTTAATTTACAGGTTTTTAAAGTGGAGGTGAGTAACAGTTTTTATTCACCTTATCAGCCTTCCCAGTCACCCTCCCCATATTAGCGCTCTCCCTCTCCCCCTCTCTCCCCGTCTTCCCCCTCTCACCCCCTCCCTCTCCGGCTCACCCCCTCCCTCTCCGGCTCACCCCCTCCCTCTCCGGCTCACCCCCTCCCTCTCCGGCTCACCCCCTCCCTCTCCGGCTCACCCCCTCCCTCTCCGGCTCACCCCCTCCCTCTCCGGCTCACCCCCTCCCTCTCCGGCTCACCCCCTCCCTCTCCGGCTCACCCCCTCCCTCTCCGGCTCACCCCCTCCCTCTCCGGCTCACCCCCTCCCTCTCCGGCTCACCCCCTCCCTCTCCGGCTCACCCCCTCCCTCTCCGGCTCACCCCCTCCCTCTCCGGCTCACCCCCTCCCTCTCCGGCTCACCCCCTCCCTCTCCGGCTCACCCCCTCCCTCTCCGGCTCACCCCCTCCCTCTCCGGCTCACCCCCTCCCTCTCCGGCTCACCCCCTCCCTCTCCGGCTCACCCCCTCCCTCTCCGGCTCACCCCCTCCCTCTCCGGCTCACCCCCTCCCTCTCCGGCTCACCCCCTCCCTCACCGGCTCACCCCCTCCCTCTCCGGCTCACCCCCTCCCTCTCCGGCTCACCCCCTCCCTCTCCGGCTCACCCCCACCCTCTCCGGCTCACCCCCACCCTCTCCGGCTCACCCCCTCCCTCTCCGGCTCACCCCCTCCCTCTCCGGCTCACCCCCTCCCTCTCCGGCTCACCCCCTCCCTCTCCGGCTCACCCCCTCCCTCTCCGGCTCACCCCCTCCCTCTCCGGCTCACCCCCTCCCTCTCCGTTTCTTCCCACCCCATTTCTCATCCCTCCCCCTATTTCACACCCACTGCCCCCCTTTCTCTTTCCTCACCCCTGCCCCTTTCTCCCCCATCCCCTTCCACCATTCATCCTCATCTCCTGCGTCCTCTTCCTGCCCCTCTCCCCCCCTCAAATTTTGTATTAATACTCTGTACCTCTGTGTGAACTTTCACATTAAGTTCTTAATGTACATTTTATTTTAGTGTAAGTAGTATGTTTCAGCTAATGTATTCTGTTTGTTTCAGGTGGAGGCTAATTGAAAATAATTTTGTGGGGAGATCGAGGTTAAGTTTGAGGAATAATGGTGTTATCAGAAGGTCTAGTCATGAAAGTGATGTAAGTATCAGACAAAAAAAGAACACTTTCCATTACGTGACCTAGTTGAATTAGATGTACACACAACAGAAGAAGGTGGAAGTAATCTGAACTTTCATCAATTACTATTGTTTTTGCTTTTGGTTACGAAGCACCTTCTCTTATTGGCGTCTGTGCCTCTTGTTCGCATATTCTGCAAACCATTGCTTTTTCCTTATTCATTATCGGAGTTTGATGTTGGAAGAAACTTCATTGTAATATACATTAAGCAGTTTTTTTCATTTTTTTACTTTCTCATATGCTGCATTGGCATTATTTGTACTTCACCTCATTTTAGAAATAGAACTATAGTTACATATATTAGCACCCAATACAGTATTACAGTATTATGCTAAGCATAGTGTTTGTTTGCATAAACATTGAAATATTGTGCTGAGTGCAAACACATGTAACTCCAGTTTTATTTCTAAAGTGAGTTGAAGTGTAAACAATGCCAGATCAGTGTAAGAGGGAGTGCAAAAAGGAAAAAAGTGCAAAGTGTATATTAAAGCAAAGTTTCTTTCACCCTCATTGTCAGACAAAAGAGAAGAAAAAAGCTAAGGTTTTCAAAATATGCGAACAAGAAGCAAAAACACCAGTGGCTTTGTAAATAAAAGCAAAGCACCTCTGCTGTAAAATTCTCTTTAAATGCAGTAAGCTTAACACAGAGAAACCAATAATAATTGATTTTAACAGCTATTGCCGGAAGATGACCATTACTACAAAATATGTTTATTTAAGTAGACTGTCAGAACAGTCAAATGTGAGAATACAAAATTACATTAAAAGCTCTAAGTTGTGTCAAACATGGCTGTCTCATGGTTGAATGAATATTGAAGGCTGTAATTTTTTGAAAACTGTGTTAGTAGCTCGAATTGTAGGAATATACTACTTTGAGTAATTGTTACATATTTCCTTGTTTGTGTTGGCTTAAGTGTCCATTATTGTATAAGAACATTTGAAGGTCTTCTTTCAATAGTGGTACAAGTCCATTTTTGTTCATTTTGAGATACAGTCTTAAAGTTAAATTAGTGCTGAAAAATCTGCAATTGAGATAACAGAAATATTCAAGTATGCTTGTTGCTAGAGATGAACTTTTCTTTCTATTTGTTTGGATCATTAATCTCAGCAGCATTATAGGCAGAAAAGTGGAGGTAATGGAGCTGTACCACTGTTCAAATAAAATGAATTGAAAATTGTATATAAAACTTAATTCTTTTATTGCAAATAATTTTATTGCAGTTTTGACGTACATCTTGTTATTAAATTTAATGTATAATTGAACTACACAGTCAGATGTGTTTCAGGTCATTTGGTTTCTGTAAAACTAAGGATTACATTCTTCTTCTTCTTCATGTTCCAGACCTCTGTCTTCTGTTTGTAGAGCAAGGAAGTAACCAAGTTTGATAACTGGAATATAAGGGAGCAAATCAATCATATCCTGCTTTTTCTTTTGCAGCACTTTTCTCATGTGTGGGTAAAGTTGTGAAACTGCAATAGTACCATATTTTTGTGGTCTCCCTCTACGAAGTTTGTGAGCGAGGTTTAGGGCGTGGAAGACAATATCATCATTCAATGTTCCCTTGTAGAGCATTTTGTACGGCTTCTGCCTTTCAAAACGTATCCATTTTATTTTCAGCCAATTACATTGAACATACTCCTCATTTTGCTTCCTTCTTACCACTGCATTTTGTAACTGTTTCAGTGCTAAAAAAAAAAACAGAATGCTTCATTTCTGTGCATACAAATTTATTTTTTCTGCCAGTTTTCTTAATTGTTTCAAAAATATCATCTGGGAAAAACAGAAGCACTTTCTTATTTAATTGTTTTTCTATCTGGGCAAAATCCCTGTTATTTGACAGGTATGAGCGACCAGGGATCAGGAACTTTAAATCAGTAATGCTGACATGAAATTGAGGAGATTGTGTCACTTTCATTAGTGTTAGGCCAATGTTTATGTTCCTGTTTTGCCCACCACACGCGTCACTGTACGCAACTACCTGTTTTTGAGAAGGGACACACTTTTCAAGGGGTTCCTGTGAACCTCTTGATCCAGATGTTTCATCCCAAAAATACAAATGGATTTTCCCGTCAGTTAAGTTGTGGCACCCAAAATTATACACGTACGTGTTTCTTTTGTAGTATGATATCGATGTTGTCAGTTTAGGAAATGTAAGTGCTTTTTGCAGGTCAAAGGTAAACACGAACATCTGAGAATCTGCCTCTTTACTACAAGCTGTGTCTATAGCCATTGCTGTTCTTGCAGCTTCAGCCTTCCTAAGGTGAAGCTCCTTTTCAGTTTGAAGCTTTCTTTTTTCTTCTGCATTGGTAGCAGTGCCCATTTCAAAGCTTAATTTGTCGCAAAAAGAGCAAGTGTCATTTACTTGGTGGTCTAAATGACAGGTTGAAGTCTTTTAGATTTTTCGATAGATGTGCTCCCCCACAATTTCTTTATTCTGAGATATGCATTTATTTTTGTACAAATCGTACTTGCGGCCACACACAGCTTAAGTTTAAAAACCTCTTGTGGGTATTATCCTTCCTTGCATAATGGCTCTTGGAAACTGGAAAGCTTTTGAAGTGTTCCTTTACATCATTGATCAGCATTCCGGTACAGAGAATTTGTTTGGATATTTGCCCCCCATCAAGGTGAGATGTACCTTCCTCCTTGCTTTTTGTTAAAAGCCTAGAGAGTCGTCCTTTAGAAATGTCAAAAGTATTCAAGAAAAACTTTTTGCATACTATTGCACAGTTTCCATTTACATGTAATCGATATACATAAACACGTATTTTCTGAGAACCATAGCCAGATCTTGGACGTCGGTGGTTAACTGAATGATACTTGCATAAACCATTCAGATTACTATTTTGGTGATTAATATAACCCATAGCCCAGAAATTGTCAAATAATGCCTTCCTCTCATCCTCTGAAATTTTATTGAAACATTTATGTGCACACCTGCAGTCCACATTGCGAAATGTTTTTGGGGGCGTTATTTTACCAGTTGCTGTGACGTATAAGTCCCCAGCGTTCCTTTATTTCTTTCGAATATGCTTTTCGTGTGTGTCCGTTTTCCTTGCATCATTCTTGCTTTGAGTGTGCTTCCTTTTGTCTGCAAATTTGCAGCTGCACCGTTCACACAGGCATCAGTCACAGTGTCTCCTGTTTCGTAATTTTTTGCACTTTCATTGGAAGTTTTGTCATCGGTACTCGTATCTAGGTAGAAAGTAACACAAATTTTATATATACAGCACCAGATGATTCAAAACATATGTATATGTGAAATACATTAAGATGGACATTCTCAGTTTTCATTATTACTCTTAACATAACCTTCATTCTCTATAATGCTGAGAGGAAAGTAAGTAAATTCTTTTTACTTGCAATCATATGAAAATCTGGATCATCAATTGTATCACAGTCTCTTGATAATGCTCCTGAATCCATCGTCTTTGCAAGAAATTGCAACATGCTGTAATGCACAAAAGCACGTGCACTTATACCACTAGTGAAATGCTTTCTCGCATGTGTCAGCATTGAGGTGCACTCTATTGGCAGCAGGACGAAGCTGGAGCTGTCCCTCTATGCAAGTACATTAAAAACGACTTGTGTGAGTACATACGTGAGGATAACCCCATTTTTTTGAAAAGTGGACTTATACCACTATTGAAATAAGTCCTTCATTTCTTTGCCTACCTTTTTATCAAGCAGCAAGAAGAGAATTATGTGGTTCTGACAACAGTGATGTGCACTACAGTATTAAACTAAAATGTAATGTCAGCTTGGTTTCTAGTCTCTCCTAAATTTTGGCAGTAATCAGAAAACACTGACAATGTTAGTTATTTATGAGGCCTTGAGATGAAAATCTGTTTACAGAATACATAAATACATACAATAAACTCCTGATGAGGAAGACCTTATTTGTTGCCTACAATAGTTTCAGTAGACTCTTATACTGTAGTAACTATCATGTCCAGTGTGTGAAAAAGTGTTTGCATTAATGACTGTTTTGCAAATGTTCACAGGTGGAGGATATTAGTGATGAAACAATAGCTTTAAGGCATGATAGGTGTGAAATGGAAGAGAAAAAGAAATTCATGAGCTATATTAAATTGCCATATTCTGGACGCAGTAGAGCTGCTAGAAGGACAGACAGTAGGGCAGAGAGTAGTGGTGCAAATACTCCAGGTAAATGTTCTGTAGATGTATTATTAGTTCTGAAAGGGTGTGTGTGTGTGTGTGTGTGTGTGTGTGTGTGTGTGTGTGTGTGTGTGTGTGTGTGTGAGAGAGAGAGAGAGAGAGAGAGAGAGAGAGAGAGAGAGAGAGGGGGGGGGGGTGCATTCAAGTTAAAACACCTCCTCACAAGCTAATCACATGAAAACTGTGAGACTTTTCAATTCTCAATGTAATCTCCATGGAGCCTTGCACATTTTCCCCACTGTCAAGTCCAGGATTCCATGGCCTCTACAAACACTTCTGTAAAAGTCGAGTCTCTTTCATCGTTGGAAATGGCCAAAAGTCGCCAGGTCAGGCAAGTAGAGAGCATCAGAAATCACTTCAAAGTTATCGTTATGAAGAAGCGGCAGTGTCAGGTTCACCCAATGCACAGGTGTGTGGTCTTTGCGAGAGAACGTGCATGCACTTTTTCTGACCATTTTTCTGCATTGCTGCAAGGATCTTGGTCATCAAAACATCGTCGTAGGATTTACCAGTCACCATAGCACCCTTGGTGGCCAGTGAGTAAGGGTTAGGCCATCAATGTGCCTGAATATGGCCACCATAATTTTTCTACTTCATTTCAGAATTGAAAACGGCATTCATGTTTCATCCATTGTCACAGTTGATGGAGAAAAACGTTGCATGCGTGCCATCGTTACACTTGAACATTGCCTAGCAGCAGCCATGTGGTCAGCATTTTGCAGCTGAAAGACATGTTTCATATTATCAGGTTTTCATGCGAGATTCAGTGCACAGGTCCCATTGGTGTACCAGCTTTGGAGACACTGTGTTACACTCTCATTCGGCAGTCCTCCAAAACTACCAACTCACCTTTTTCGATCATGTTGACAGACTGGCTGGTAAAAGGCTGAGATTGGTTTGGTTAGTTGTCATACAAGGTTCTATTTCCTTTGAACTATTGCACCACGAACACATGAGATACATCCATGGCACCACCAACACAAATGAAAAAAACGAATGGTTATGCACTAGCCACTAGATTTCTGTGTGTTGTACAGTGGTCCATCTCTGTCAGTGCATTTATGAGTGCACACACATTAAAAAAGTGTTATAATTTCAATGCTCCTCGTATTTCCTTTTATTGGTTTCAACTAATAAATTATCATTTTTTTGCAAGATCCAATGTCACCGAATCCTTCGGAATATCAGGATGGCATATCTCCTGTTATGTCACCTCTCCCACCATCATCTGATCCAGACCAGTATTGTGGTTCTGGCACACGCAGGCGTACTGTTTCCTCATCACGATGGCACCGTGATGAGATGAGAAGTTCTACACCAGATGGCGTAACTGAAGTAAGTACTGCAAATATCTCAACAAATTATTTGTTATAAGGAAGAACTTTCTGTTCTTAAGAATGTGGCTCTAATATTGTGCAATATGAAGCTGAAGAAGACTAGATTTGCAGGATGTATTCTTAGACTGGAAGTGGGAGACATTTTGGATTGTGGGATGGATGTAAAATTAGTTATAAACCAAAACATAATTACTAACATTTACTCGGAAGATTGAAGAAAGGAAAAGGTTACAGGGCCGCCAGTAGTCTCTCATTGTGTAACAGGTACATTTCACCAGTTGTGAAACATTGCAGAATGTGAAGACTTGAGTTTTAAAGCACTTATCCAGTGTACCCAGTTTCACTTCCAAATTTCTTCTGTTCCTGCAGTTTTAATGTCAGCAGCTTTGCTGTTAAGTTATCCTTCTGTAAACAGTTGTAAAAAAGTGAAATGGACCTACACTGAAATGTGGCTGTCAGCAGGCAAAACACAGTTGTTATCCACTACACCTTGACGCAATATGTTGACCTATTAATATATACCAGGGCCACTGAAACATGTCACTTAAAGGTCACTCCCCAAGCACCGTAGAGTTGGTCATATAACTAACAAACAAGTAAGGTATGCGAGGCAATGCGTCTTCTGCACCAATAACAGCACCGAACAAAAGATAGTTCCGGCTTTTGATGCTACCATGTTGCTGGCTTCAATGTAAACATTGTATGTTAGTGTGTGGACGCCTGCTGTTGTGTTGTGTTGTGGTACTGCCTCAACAACAGTTTTTGTTTATTAAACAATGTCGTTCACTGAGTGACAATCCGTTGCGCCATGGAGTGCCATTAAATAGTCGGGCTTTGGAATAGCTATGGAGGACGCGAGTTTTACGAGCAAGAAAAAGAATTTGTTTCTGTTCATGGACATGTGTTGACTCCTGCAGATAAAGTTTTAGAGCATACTTTGAAAACTCTATGACTCAATCAAAGAACAGATATAAGGAAAGGGGTGCTGCTTCAAGATTTACTAGACACTCAAGTGAACAGTGTGGAAGACAGCCCTGCATGTTTTTAAGTACACTGGGAAAGAAAAAACAGCAGCCTCGTCCTGTTACAGTTATTGATTGTTTCCAATCCCTTGCAATTCATCGGCACATATACGGATACAATAGAAGGAAAGAATACCCCACGATAGTGAAGTATTTTATTTCTTTAAAGAAAGTGGGCTTTTCTCAAGGGGGAAAAGTCACTTAAGATGATAGTATGGGCTTCTGCTTTAAAAAGTTAGATGGATGAAAACTGATACCGTATTTACTCGAATCTAAGCTGCACTCGAATCTAAGCCTCACCTGAAAAATGAGACATGAAATAAAGAAAAAAAAATTCCCGAATCTAAGCCGCACCTGAAATTTGAGACTGGAAATTCAAGGGGAGTGAAAAGTTTTAGGCCGCACCTCCAAATCGAAACAAAGTTGGTCCATTGTAATATGAGAGACAATGTAGGTCTAATGAATGACGATACAGCTACAGTAGATGTAAGCTTAGCAGTTAAGCTTTACCAGGTAGCCATTGCTATGCGTCAGGCGCTCCATCCGTATTTATACGGGTACCCTTCCTTTTTCACGTGCTTCGTCTGGTTTGAATAGATTGCTTATTTTGGTTCGATCTGATAAGTGCCGTTCTCTTTGTTATAGGTATTTACACCACTCTAGGCCGAAAATGCATTACTGGACTGTGTCATGCATTGTATGTCGCATTCTGATAGTGCGTGTTTACGGCCTGTCGCCGCTCGCGGCATGGCTTGCTTTTATGCGCGCTACCGCCGCTTACAATTTTAAAAAAAAAGAAAAAAAAAAAAAAAAAAAAAAAAGAGGAATCGTTTCATTAGCGAAACAATGGCAAGAGACTGCTATTTGTTGCTACTTAGACTGCTGCTTTCTTTGATAATGATCAACAAGAACCAAATAATAGACTGCGTATGATAGAACATGTTCTGAACGAGAGTTAGGCGAAAATTTTTCTCCGTTTGAAAATCTTTGCGGCCGCTTCTTCAGTACAACAAATTCTGCACAGAAATTAGAATCATCTTGGATTTAAAAATCTAGTCAGTTGCCGTGCTTCATTTCTGACTGTATCACTAGTAGGCATAAGAATAATATGAATATAAACATGACACGATATGTATATTCTTCCGCGTTTGCTGTTGTCTCACTCTAGTTTCGTAGTTTATTAGGCAGACAGGATTTAAATGAGATAGCAGCAAACACGAAAGAATACACGGCAAAATGTTTATATTCATATTATTCTTACGGTGAATAGAATACGGCATGTGATTCACATTTCATCAGGTTCCTATTAGCAACCATCTCTTCTCACAGGTAGGAAAAAATTCAGAACGTAGAGTTGGCCATATTGACAAACATCCCAAACAGTCTTGGCAGGCGGATTTTCATAGTATATTGAAATTTCTCAGAATTTGTATTTACTTCATCGGATAATGTATGAAAATGCAGGGGGCGAAACTTGGGGCGGAGAAAAAAGCTCGTCTTCCACCTTTTTCTTTTTAAATTTATTTACTGACGCAGAGTTTTTGGCGCCCGTATTTATCTTTGTGCCTACAAAGCAAGCCTGTGTAGCGCTACATATATTCGACGGCAGAAGTTAGTTGTGGCGGCACCTGCCAACATTTTTCAGAACTTCCGCTTGCTTTGCACTCGATTCTAAGCCGCAGGCGGTTTTTTGGATTACAAAAACCGGAAAAAAAGTGCGGCTTAGATTCGAGTAAATACGGTACTTAAAAAAGCTCATGTCTTTGCAGCTTGTACCATTTTCTTACACACAATTGTAAGAAAGGACAGACACTCAAGCCATATGGTTAGACGAAACCTGGGTCAGTGCTGGAGAATCAGTAGAGAAATATACTCTGAATAGCAGCGGTCATCAGCCAACAGGAAGAGGATCCCGATTAATTGTGGCTCATGCAGGATCTTCAAACGGCTTTGTGCCTGAAGGACTTTTAGTTTTTCTATCGAAAAAAACCGATGATTATCATGAGGATATGGACGACCCATGGTTCCTACAGTGGTTTAAAAATTTGTTGCTCCAGTTTAGTGTTCTGACAGTGTTTGTGATGGTCAATCCACCGTACCATTCCATGATTTTAGATAAAACGCCCACCACTAGTGACCGTTAAGAAACTATGGTGCAGTGGTTGCAGGCGAGAGACATTGCTGTGGACATGAGCATGACAAAGCTGCTGTTATACTCGCTCGTAAAACAAAATAAGCCTGTGACGCCTAAATACATTGGAGGTGAAATTGCAAGCAAACAGGGTCACTTGATAATTAGGCTACCACCTTATCACTGCCATTTTAATCCAATTGAATTGGTTTGGAAAATCAGTCAAGGCACGCATTAGAAGTAACAACAAAAGTTTTACTATAACAGAAGTGAAAAAGATGCTACCTCATTGAGGAAGAAAGTACACCATATTGCTAAACTCATAAGAGAAGCACAGACTATAGACAGCATTATAAATGAAAATGAACAATTAATGATTTCTCTTGGTGGTGGTGGTGGTGGTGGTGGTGGTGGTGGTGATGATGATGACGGAGATGAAGACGAAGACAACTGTTTTGGCACTGATTCCGATGAAGGAGAACTGGATGGAATAGTGTCATTGACATTGTAAGTTGGTGAGTGTAAATGTATACAGAATTAATTCTTTCTCTGTGCAATCTGGTAGGCTATGCATGTTTTGCTTGATTCCTTTCTGTGAGTGTGGATGAGGTGTTCTTTGGTATGTTTATGTTTACGTGATTATATGACGTTTTATGTGCAGCTATTACGGCAACAATTTAGAACGACTTTTCATAGATATCGTCGTTAACTTTGGGTGTTTTTATTTCTCGGTTTCATCTACTATCAAACACTTAGTCTCTGTTGTCGTTCTGTTAGAAAAACATACTTTGTTGCACTTTGGTATAAATGTTGATTGTAGCTTACATTTACAAAAAAGTACTTCAGAGTTGTGGGTGGGTGCGGTGACAACTATTGCAACCTCGTAATCAGTAGAGCCAACCATGTCCGAGCTTTCAAGTGACATGTTTCACCAGCCCGAGCATGTACTCCTCTATCAGGCTGAATGCAACTAAGATTGGTGTACTTATAGAGAGGACACCACCGAACAGTTGTACACATTAATGCAAATTATTCCCACCCTAAATTAAACAATAGAATAAGAACTTTCAGAAAGCACTGTAACACTGAGGAAACAGTATGCTAATTATTTGTGCCCTTGATGTTAGGATTGTGTTTGTTTACTGTACCTCAGATGTGAGAGGGGTTTTGTCAAAAAGTCTTCCATTGCCTGTGAAATATCCATTGTCATTTAAACACTCTTGAATTTTCATAGCAGACTGCATTCAGTTGTGGTTTTTAAACTTTTTCCTCCATTGTAATTGATATTGATAAGGCTGTTAAAGCCTCCTGAAGAGACTTGGTTTGGTATAGACTTTAAAGCAACCCGTATGGTTTTTGTATCGAGTTCGCTTTTGTGTGGTTGGCCAGAACAATGCGTCAGGCTTTCATTTCTGGTCCGCATGAAATTGCATTACAATTAGCATATAGAAGCTCCGTGAGTGGTTTCTTTCCATGCTCTCGAAATTGCTTTAAGCCCGACTGTTTGGTTTGATCACATTAAACTATATAACAGAAGTGCATATGTTAGTTAATTAAAATGTTACAATATGTCAAACTTGTATAATGCCTTTTAAGATACCATTTATAAATATCATTTGCAGCCGAATCTTAAGCCACAGATTAGTATTGATTTGTGCAGAGTATGAGAGAACCAGGATTTGTGAACTTAATTTATCTTCTGGATGAAACGTTGTAAAATATAGAAACAATACTGTGTCCTAATAACAAAATCAAGAGTATTTTGCACTCTGCAGATGTTCTTAATGTTCTGTAAACTAATTAATAAGTTATTTAAAACTTTTATGTTATTTAGACCTACTTCTTTGTTACGTAGGTTCCTCCTTATGAACCAAGAAAATTTCCTCTCAGTGACGATATGTATGAGAAGATGTTAAAATGTATGCCAGAGGGCCATCCATATCCTCCTCCATCTCAAGAACCAAAGAAGCTCTTAGCCAAAGATATTGAATTTGTAAGTAGAACTAGAATATTGCTTAAAAATAATTGTAGTGTAATCTTAAGGTCAATGTGGAATGTCGTTTTCCAATAAAAATTGCCTGCACACTGTATGAATGTTCACTACTTGTTGATGAACTCACTTTTTAAGATATGCTGAGAAGTAACTTAAAGACTGTGTACCTTGTGAAATAATGTGCTTGGTGCTGCCCAAATTTATATATACCATATTGGCCTAAATGTAAGCTTCTGCTCTTAATTTTGAGGGGGGGGGGGGTATATTCTTGTCAGCAATTTGAATGTACAATATATTAAACTGACAGCAGAAAAGTTCTCACATGTATCTGCCCTTGAGATACTCAGGATGGTGTCTCTCCAGATATATATATCCTACAAACTATCTGGAATGGCTATTTTGTTGCCAGTTCTTCTAATCATTTTGGAAATTCCGAAGGAATGTTATTGTTGCTTTCTGCCTTATTTGATCATAAATCTTTCATAGCTTATTAAGTTGCTGGATCATAGCTTATTAAGTTGCTGGATTACCTATGTCTTTCATATAGGGTCATTCCATGACAAATGGTCTAGAGGTTCCGCATGACCGTCATAGATTTTGATTAAATTTTATGTGGACAATCACACTTGTTCCCAGTGAACATTGGTAAAGTTTCACAATTATTATTTCAATACTTCTGATGCTTGAAAAAATGTTAAGTTCAACTTATATATCCAGAAGTAATTGCGGGATACATATGAAACCATGCATTTAATAACTTACCAGTACAAGGTCTTTGGATATAAAATTTCAGTCTCCTACCGCTTTTCAATAGTTAACAAATTAATTGAGGGCAAAGTTGACAATTTTTCTAAAAACATCAGAAACAAATATTTTTAGCAGACTTTAACAAAGAATTTGTCATGTCCTGCCCTCTCGTCTAATATAGGGTGCCTAGGAAGCTGTTTCCTTGGATAGCTGGACAACAGATCAAGCAAATCTTATATGGTGACTACAGATAATCAATGTCCTTTGATATATACAATTTCCATGCAAGTAAATAATACGGTCGCAAGTTTTGGCTAAAGTGTTTGGATGAGGGCTCGCCTTCTAGTGCGGCCAAGGCTTGGGGGAGCAGCACTTACATTCTCTTCGTATAGGGGCCACTCCTGTCGTGGTGCTGTCCTAGTCAGTGTACTATCGACTGACGTCTCACAGCCCTCTCTGCTGTGTCATTCCAAGCTGACATGCCGGTGCTTGATGTTACGCCGGAACATTCCTCCCTTCTCCGTTGTCGTTCAGGGAGCACAACAATGGCGAGGGAGGCCGTAGGGTGGACGCTGCGTTGGACGGGAAGCTGTGGCAGCAGGGGACATCAAGCTTCTGGTCGTACCTCACTATACGGCCTTCGCTCTGGCAGAAATGTCTCTTGGAAAACAACCAGAAGGGTACATGTCCACCTCCATAGGCCAGTAACCAGATGGGGAAGGCATCGGCTGCTGGCTGCTGGCTGCTGTGGTGTGGGTGGGTCCAACTCTTATCAGTAGGACAAGAGGAGGCAAAGGCTCAGTTTCCATGGGGTCATCCTGCGGTGTCATGACGACACCCTCTGGTGGCTTCTGTGGCCACACTGTCCTCGGGATCCTTGAATCTGGGGAAAGAGACACAGAAAGATCATCGCACACATGACAGTGGTGAAGCCAATTGTGATGTTGGTGCTGCATCCTGTCTGGACCTGTAATGAGATACACGTGAGCGCCAAGTCGATGGACAATCTCGCCTCGCGCCCACTGTCTGCTGCCACTATAAAAGGCAATATCATGCCACACAAAGCGATACTTGTAGCCTTCTTTCAGTGCGAGATGCTGAAAAGGGTGGAACAGGCGGAGCAGTGTCTGATGGCGATGGCCGTGAATCAATTCTGTCAGCAGTGGTCCATCTAGTGGGTGTAAGTGATAGGAGGTGAGAAACAGTTCCAATGCTTGATCCTGGTGTATGCAGAGTGAAGTTTGGCCATCTGCTGCTTGAAGGTTCTGACAAAACATTACGCTTCGCTGTTTCACTGTGAGTGGAACGGTGCACTAATTATATGATGTATGCCATTGCAGTCACAGAATGTTTAAAATTCATTTGACATGAACTGAGGGCCTTTGTCCGACACTGACTTCAGGTAAACCTTGGAGGCAAAAAATAGAGGACAGCACCTGAATTGTGGTATGTGACATTGTCCAGTTCATTGCCTCGGCAAATCGAAACTTGCTATACGAGTCAACCACAATCAACTAACAATTGTTCCAAAAAGGTCCCACAAGGTCTGTGCACACGTTGCCATGGTGACTGCGACTTAGACCAAGCAGAGGATTTTTGTGGCGGAGCGTGACACTGTGACGTCATCTGTTCTATTTGGGTGTCCATACCCTGCCAAGTCAAGTGTTGACGTGCTGACTGTTTCGTACGAACAGTCCCCCAGTGTCCTTGGTGAAGAAACTGCAACACTTCTTTTTGCAAAGCTTTAGGGAACAATACACATGACAGTCCACTGTCATTTTGAACAAGAATCACTCCTTTCTGTATAGCGAGGCTATGTTGACGTGCAAAGTATCGGAACACTGTGGAGTTCTGTATGATATGCAAGGAACAAGGCCAAGATGTGCAAATGTGTATTAGCAAAATGTTCAAATCTGAATCAGCTTCCGTGGCTTGTGCAATTTTCGTATAGTTCAGCGGAAAAGATTGAAGCAACTCAGAATCTTGAGCATCGACGTGACAACAAGATTCAGCAGAAGCATCAAAGTCTGTATCGGAGTCAATCGGAAGACGTGAAAATGCGTCCGCATTACAGTGTTGAGCTGTCGGACGATACACAATCTCATACTGTTATTGAGAAGACAACAAAGCCCATCTTTGCAATTTTTGGACAGTTCATACAGGAATCAGTTTTGACTGATGAAACAAGGACTGCAAAGGCTTGTGATCCATTACTAAGTAGAATTTTCTGCCAAACAAATAGTGGTGGAATTTGGTGACACCATACACAATAGCCAAAGCCTCTTCCTCAGTTTGTAAATAGTTACACTGAGCTTTGGAGAACACTTTTGATGTGAAAGCACTAGGCCTGTCTTCCCCCCCTGCGGGTCCGGGGTAAGAATAGGCCCGAGGTATTCCTGCCTGTCGTACGAGGCGACTAAAAGGAGTTTCAACCGTTTCGGCCTTCCATGTGATGGTCCCCCTTGGGGTTTGACCTCCATTTTTCAAAATTCTACAGAAATACGAGCCTTCTGGGGAAGGACACCGTACGTGGTGCACCACTGGTCCTAAGTGCACTAAGACCTTGGCACTCAGTATTGTACCGGCGTTGTAACCATACCCACTATTCCTCAAATTGGGCCTAAACGCCTGATGGGTTGTCCAAGTTACGCCCATAGTGCATCTCCATCTGCCCCAGCGATCATGATGGACTTTCCATGGCACCAGAAATCCAGCACGGTAGCCAGCCCGTTGTGGTGGGGTCGTCATGCACCCTCTAGGTTGTAGCCCCCTGACAACACAGGGATCGTACTGCCGATACCTGAGCTGCACCCTCCCCACGTCGGCCAAGGAGTAGATGCCCGTCTCCTTGGGGCATCAGGACTCCCGGCAATGGTCATCCTGCCAGGTGGCCCTTGCTGCGGCTGGGTGGCGCCCGTGGGGAGAGCCCCTGATCGGAGTGGGTGGTATCGGGGCGGACGTTTCGCAGATGAAACGTCAACACGTATCAGGTCGCTCTGCGGCAGAGTCTTTCAAAAGAAAAGGTACCGTTTCTAGTCCTGGTTCTCCTGCCCTTTCCCCCTTGGCCACTCCATGGGGGGAGGGACAGGCCCGCCGGCTTGGGGCGAAGTACTTCCCCCGCTATTTGGTCTGTTCTCGAACCGATGGGGGGACATTCGCCACCTCCAAGCCCATGTTCTTTGTTCAGCACATTGAGGACATCTTCGGGGAAATCGAGGCTCTCAGCAAGATGCGTTCAGGGTCCGTACTTATCAAGACCACCTCCGCCACACAGTCGGCGGCGCTCCAGGCGTGCGACCACCTAGGGGACATCCCAGTATCCATTGTCCCACATCTGGCACTAAATAGGACGCAGGGGGTTATTTTTCATCGTGACCTCCTGCTACAATCTGATGAGGAGCTCAGGACCAACCTGGAGCGCCGAGGCGTGCATTTCGTCCGGCGAGTCCAGCGCGGCCCCAAAGACCGTCGCATCGACACCGGGGCCTTCATCCTCGCCTTCGAGGGGGATGTTCTCCCGGAGAAGGTAAAGGTGATGTGCTACCGGTGTGACGTGCGACCGTACGTCCCGCCTCCTATGCGCTGTTTTAGGTGTTTGCATTTTGGGCACATGTCGTCACGGTGTGAGGCTGAGCCCATTTGTGGCGATTGTGGCCGTCCTCTTCGTGAGGAACATACATGCACCCCACCACCTCGGTGCATTAATTGTCCTGGCGTCCACTCGCCTAGATCCTCAGACTGCCCCGCCTATCAGAAGGAGAAGAAGATACAAGAAATCAGAACTTTGGATCGGCTCTCTTATTCTGAGGCCAGGAAGAAGTATGACCGCCTTCATCCCGTGCCATTGACCACTTCGTTTGCCTCAGTTGTGTCCACTCCTTCCGCGGTGTCCTCACCCCTATCCTGTCCCCCCTCCGCCTCCTCCGCCCATCAGGGGGCTCTGCCCCCGCCTCCCAAATCCCTCCCTTCCAAATCCTCCTCCCCTGTGGCCCCCACCCCCTCTGCCCCAGGGGCCACCCTTCCTCCTCCTCCTCCCCCCCCCCCCACGCCACCTGAGAAGTGATCCTCTTCTCAGGCGTCCATCAGGGAAACGTTCCGGACCCCAATTTCCGAGGTTCGGCGTTCCAAAACGGACCCCGCGCGTGAGGACCTTCTTCGGGTCCAGCCCACCATCCCTGTGCCTCCTCGGCCTTCCAAGAAGGCCTCCAAGAAGAAGTCTCTATCCCCCTCTCCACCCCGGCGCGTTTCGTCTGACGCTTCATCCGTGAGTCGCTGCTCCCGGCCGTCCTCAGTTTCGCCGGGACGCTCTGCTGCCAGGCGCTCCGCCGGCCTTTCATCGGCGAATGATGCGGCCCCTTCTACACAACCAGGGACAGTGGCCGCAGCTGGCGACGAGTCGATGGAACCGGATCCGCCTCCCGTCGGTTGTAGCGTTGTTCCCTCGCAACCTGGCCCTCCGCGGCCGTCGAGGTGACCAGCTCTTCCCCCGTCTCGTCCCCCCAACTTTTTGACTAGCGATGGCGTTGTTTCATTGGAACATAAGAGGTATTCGATCTAATCGGGAGGAATTACGACTGCTCCTCCGCCTGCACTGTCCACTCGTCCTTGGTGTCCAGGAAACCAAGTTGCGCCCGACTGACCGTATTGCCTTTACCCACTATACCTCGGAGCGGTATGACCTCACCCCTGTGGACGGTATCCCAGCTCATGGTGGGGTCATGTTGCTCATTCGGGACGATGTCTATTACCGTCCCATCCCATTGACCACCCCACTCCAAGCAATAGCTGTCCGCATTACTCTTTCTGCTTTCACTTTTTCAGTTTGTACCATCTACACTCCACCGTCATCTGCTGTTAGTCGGGCTGACATGATGCACCTGATCGTTCAGCTTCCCCCGCCGTTCTTATTGTTTGGCAACTTGAATGCCCATCATCCCCTTTGGGGCTCTCCTGCATCCTGTCAAAGAGGCTCACTCTTGGCGGATGTCTTCAACCATCTCAATCTTGTCTGCCTCAATACCGGCGCCCCGACTTTCCTCTCGGACTCTACTCATACCTACTCCCACTTGGACCTCTCGATCTGTTCTACCACTCTTGCCCGTCGGTTCGAGTGGTATGTCCTTTCTGACACCTATTCGAGCGACCACTTCCCCTGTGTCGTTCGTCTCCTGCACCACACCCCATCCCCACGTCCTTCGAGCTGGAACATACTGAAAGCTGACTGGGGACTTTACTCCTCCCTGGCGACCTTTCTGGACCACGATTTTCCCAGTTGTGACAGTCAGGTCGAATACCTCACGGCTGTTATCATCAATGCTGCCGAACGTTCCATTCCTCGTACTACTACTTCTTCACGTCGGGTTTCCGTCCCCTGGTGGAACGAGGCTTGTAGGGACGCTATCCGTGCTCGACGACGTGCTTTACGTTTGAATACAAACGACTCCGAGCGCAATGCCGTAGAGTCATCAAAGACAGCAAAAAGCTTGTTGGGCCTCCTTCACCAGCTCCTTTAAGAGTTTTACTCCCTCTTCCGTCATTTGGGGTAGCCTGCGCCGGCTGTCGGGCATTAAGGCCCACTCCTCGGTACCTGGCCTGACCTCAGGTAATGAGGTCCTTGTTGATCCTGTGGCTGTCTCCAACGCCTTTGGCCGCTTTTTCGCGGAGGTTTCAAGCTCCGCCCATTACCACCCTGCCTTCCTTCCCAGGAAAGAGGCAGAAGAGGCTCGGCGACCTTCCTTCCACTCGCTGAATCTGGAAACTTATAATGCCCCCTTTACTATGCGGGAACTCGAACGTGCGCTTGCACTGTCCCGATCCTCTGCTCCGGGGCCAGATGCCATTCACGTTCAGATGCTGGCACACCTTTCTCCGGCGGGCAAAAGCTTCCTTCTTCGTACCTACAGTCGCGTCTGGACCGAAGGTCAAGTCCCCAGGCGTTGGCGTGACGCCGTTGTTGTTCCTATACCCAAACCCGGGAAGGATAGACACCTTCCTTCTAGTTACCGCCCCATTTCTCTTACAAGCTGTGTCTGTAAGGTGATGGAGCGCATGGTTAATGCTCGGTTAGTCTGGATTCTTGAATCTCGACGACTACTTACTAATGTCCAATGCGGCTTTCGTCGCCGCCGCTCCGCTGTTGACCACCTTGTGACCTTGTCGACATTCATCATGAACAACTTTTTGCGAAGGCGCCAAACGGTGGCCGTGTTCTTCGACTTGGAGAAGGCTTATGATACCTGTTGGAGAGGAGGTATCCTCCGCACTATGCACAGGTGGGGCCTACGCGGTCGCCTGCCCCTTTTTATTGATTCCTTTTTAACGGATCGAAAGTTTAGGGTACGTGTGGGTTCCGTATTGTCCGACGTCTTCCTCCAGGAGAACGGAGTGCCTCAGGGCTCCGTCTTGAGCGTAGCCCTTTTTGCCATCGCGATCAATCCAATTATGGATTGCATTCCACCTCATGTCTCAGGCTCTCTCTTTGTCGATGACTTCGCGATCTACTGCAGTGCCCAGCGAACATACCTCCTGGAGCGCTGCCTTCAGTGTTGTCTAGACAGCCTCTACTCATGAAGCGTGGCAAATGGCTTCCGGTTCTCTGAAGAGAAGACGGTTTGTATCAACTTTTGGCGATATAAAGCGTTCCTTCCGCCATCCTTACATCTCGGTCCCGTTGTTCTCCCATTCGTGGACACAACTAAGTTTCTAGGGCTCACGTTGGACAGGAAACTGTGTTGGTCTCCACATGTCTCTTATTTGGTGGCCCGTTGTACACGTTCCCTTAATGTCCTCAGAGTCCTTAGCGGTTCATCTTGGGGAGCGGATCGCACTGTCCTGCTTCGCTTGTATCGGTCCATAGTCCGATCGAAGCTGGATTATGGGAGCTTCGTCTACTCGTCTACTCGTCCGCTCGGCCATCCCTCTTACGCCGGCTCAACTCCATCCACCATCGGGGGATATGTCTTGCGACCGGAGCCTTCTACACTAGTCCTGTCGAGAGTCTTTATGCTGAAGCTGCAGAGTTACCATTGACCTACCGGCGCGACGTACTGCTGTGTCGGTATGCCTGCCGGCTGTTGTCTATGCCCGACCACCCCTCTTACCAGTCCTTCTTCACCGATTCTCTCGACCGTCAGTACGGGTTGTATGTGTCTGCCCTGTTGCCCCCCGGAGTCCGCTTCCGTCGCCTGCTTCGACAATTGGATTTTGCCCTCCCTACCACCTTCAGAGAGGGTGAGAGCCCGACACCACCTTGGCTCCAGGCTCCGGTTCATATTTATCTCGACCTCGGCTCACTCCCGAAGGAGGGTACTCCGGCTGCAGTGTATTGCTCGCGGTTTGTCGAACTTCGTGCTCGCCTTGCCGGTCACAACTTTATTTACACCGATGGCTCCAAAACTGACGATGGTGTCGGCTGTGCCTTTGTCGTCGGGGCCGCCACCTTTAAATACCGGCTCCTCGACCAATGTTCCAGCTTTACGGCCGAGCTTTTTGCTCTCCATCAGGCCGTTCAGTATGCCCGCCGCCACCGCCATTCATCGTACGTACTCTGCTCTGACTCACTCAGTGTTCTTCAGAGCCTTGGAGCTCCCTATCCGGTTCATCCCTTGATTCAACGGATACAGCAGTCCCTCCATTCTTTCGCTGATAATTTTGGTTCTGTCAGCTTTTTGTGGGTTCCCGGACATGTAGGAGTGCCTGGGAATGAGGCTGCGGATGCTGCAGCCAAGGCTGCAGTTCTCCTGCCTCGGCCAGCCTCCCATTGTGTCCCGTCATCTGACGTTCGTGGGGATGTATGTAAGAGGCTTGTGTCGTTGTGGTGGGATGCTTGGTCATCCCTCCAAGGAAACAAGCTCCGGGCAGTAAAACCGCTTCCAACTGTATGGACAACATCCTCCCGACCATCTCGGCGCGAGGAGGTCCTTCTGACCAGGTTGCGGATTGGGCATTGCCGGTTTAGCCACCGCTACCTGCTCTCCGGTGACCCAGCCCCGCAGTGCCCTTGTGGTCAGGCATTAACAATGCGCCATGTTTTATTGTCGTGTCCCCGTTTTAGTCAATTTCGTGTTGTCCTGTCCCTGTCATCTACTTTACCGGATGTTTTAGCTGGTGACGCTCGAGCAGCTGCTCGTATTCTGCGTTTTATAACTTTAACTGGCTTGTCCAAAGACATTTAACCTTTTTACTTATTTTATCTGCATCTTTGTCAGGTCCTTCTGGTGTCCCCCCATCCCCTTGAGTTGTAACAGATTCCATGTGCTCTAACAACAGTGACTGGGCGCTAATGACCTCAGCAGTTGAGCGCCTTTAAACCCAACCAAAAAAAAAATAGGCCTGTCTTCATCACCAAATCTGTGCGAAAACACTGCATTGATTCCGTAAGAGGAAACGTCAACTTTCAATACAACTGACTTGTTCAGATCAAAGTGAACTAAGCGTCAATCACCGAGCAGAGCATCTTTAAGTTTTTGAAAAGCTTCTTGGCACTCATCTGTCCAAACAAAGGGGACATTCTTGCATTGCAAGCAGTGCAGTGGAGCTGCGATTTATGAAGCATTCGGTATGAACCGAATATAATAGTTGATTTTCCGTGAAACTGACTGCAATTCTGCGACATTGTGAGGAACTGGCAAATCTCGTATGGCTAACAAATTGAAGAGGAAGTCACCTTGACTGTTTATGACATCACCAAGATACTGCAACTTGGGTTTTTAAAAATAGGCACTTGTCCAGTGTACACTTTAGTGCTGTATCAGATAACACACTAAACAAAGCACCCAAATTTGCAGCATGTTTTTCAAGTGTACGACCTGCTACAACAAATAGTTTGAACAGTTTGGCACTTGTGCAGTCAGCTGTTCCAAATACTGTTGGAAAATGGTGGATGCGGAAGCACTGCCAAAAGGTAAAATACTTCAACAGTCCCAAATGAGTATTTACCACACACTCTTTGAGATTCTTCATCGAGCGATATTTGAACATATGAGTCACACAAATCCATTTTCGAGAAGTAGCGACCAGCACCTAATCTCACTGAGATCCTCTGAGCATGGCAATGGATAAATATCAATCATAGTTTTTGGTTGACTGTAGGCTTAAAGTCAACACAAAGGTGAATGCCACCTGAAGGTTTGGGGAGCAAAACCAGTGGACTTGCCCACTGACTAGCTTGTATGAGCTCAATAGCTCCAGTACCTTACAATTCTTTAAGTTCAGCAGTGACTTTGTCAAGTAACTCAATGAGAACAGTCCTGGCTCGAGAAAATTTCGTCTGTGCATTGTCTTGCAGAGTAATATGTGCAACAAAGTTGTTAGCTTTGCCTAAACCTTCAGAAAAGAGTTCCGGGACTTTTTACCAAGCTAGCTACACTGTCCTTATGCACGGAATCCAGACGCTGACAACTGTCCTAAATGTTAAAGTCAAACAAATCAAATGAATAAAGACCAAATATGTTCTCACAATCGCGTGATAGTAGCACTGTAAAAGTCACTGTTCGCGTATGCAAGAGGTATATGGCAGGTAAAGTACATTTTCTGAGAACAGGAATGCCTTGTCCATTGTAAGGAGTCAGTTGTCTGCTAGTCTTAGACAGGTGTGGGGAGCCTAACAGTCCATATGTGTGACAATTGAGCAGTGTGACAGAAGCACTTGTGTCCAACTGAAATTTCACGTATTTCGAACAAGGAAGCAAATGAACAAAAAGTTCGTTGGACTGGCATATCACTCACATGCCAATTATGCGAATGCCTGTTGCAGACGTTGAATATACTGCATTTATAACATGAGCCTTATGACTAGATTTTTGTGAGTGGGCCAAATTCTTACCGTATTTACTCGAATCTAAACCGCACCTGAAAAATGAGACTCGAAATAAAGAAAAAAAAATTGCCCGAATCTAAGCCGGAACTGAAATTTGAGACTCAAAATTCAAGGGGAGAGAAAAGTATTAGGCCGCACCTCCAAATCGAAACAAAGTTGGTCCATTGTAATATGAGAAACAATTTAGGTTGCATGAATGATGGTACAGCTACAGTAGTTCGGTTCGAGTCTTACGCTTAGCAGTTAAGCTTTACCAGGTAGCCATTGCTAAGCATCAGGCGGTCCGTCCATATGTATACGGGTACCCTTCCTTTTTCACGTGCTTCGTCTGGCTTGAATCGATTGCTTATTTTTCTTTGATCTGACAAGTGCCGTTCTCCTTGTTATAGGTGTTTATCTAAGCTGAAAATGCATTATTGTACCGTGTCATGCATTGTTTGTCGCCTTCTAATAATGTGTGTTTACGACCTGTCGCCGCTCGCGGCATGGCTTGCTTTTGTGCACGCTACCGCCGCTTACAATAAAAAAAAAAGAGAGTAATTGTCTCATTAGCGAAACAATGGCAAGAGACTACTATTTGTTGTTACTTACACTGCTGGTTTCTTTGATAATAATCAACAAGAACCAAATAACAGACCGCCTATGATAGAAGATGTTCTGAACGAGAGCTTGGCTAAAATTTTTCTCCGTTTGAAAATCTTTGCAGACGCCTCTTTTGTACATTACATTCTGCACAGAAATTAGTCATCTTAGATTTAAAAATCTAGTCAATTGCCGTGCTTCATTTCTGACTGTTATCACTATTAGGCATAAGAATAATACAAATATAAATATGACACGATATGTATATTCTTCCGCGTTTGCTGTTGTCTCACACTAGTTTCGTAGTTTTTAGGCAGACAGGATTTAAATGAGATAGCAGCAAACACGAAAGAATACATGGCAAAACGTTTATATTTGTATTATTCTCATGGTGAAGAGAATACTGTATGTGATTCACAATTCAGAAAAGTTCCGATTAACAACCATCTCTTCTCACAGTTAGGGAAAAATTCAGAACGTAGAGTTGGCCATATTGACAAACATCCCAAACAGTCTTGGCAGGCGGATTTTCATAGTATATTGAAATGCTGCTACATTCAAAGATGAAAAAATACGGAATTTGTATTTACTTCATCGGATAATGTATGAAAATGCAGGGGGCGAAACTTGGGGCGGAGAAAAAAAGCTCGTCTTCCACCTTTTTCTTTTTAAATTTATTTACTGACGCAGAGTTTTTGGCGCCCGTATTTATCTTTGTGCCTACAAAGCAAGCCTGTGTAGCGCTACATATATTCGACGGCAGAAGTTAGTTGTGGCGGCACCTGCCAACATTTTTCAGAACTTCCGCTTGCTTTGCACTCGATTCTAAGCCGCAGGCGGTTTTTTGGATTACAAAAACCGGAAAAAAAGTGCGGCTTAGATTTGAGTAAATACGGTACTTAAAAAAGCTCATGTCTTTGCAGCTTGTACCATTTTCTTACACATAATTGTAAGAAAAGACAGACACTCAAGCCATATGGTTAGACGAAACCTGGGTCAGTGCTGGAGAATCAGTAGAGAAATATACTCTGAATAGCAGCGGTCATCAGCCAACAGGAAGAGGATCCCGATTAATTGTGGCTCATGCAGGATCTTCAAACGGCTTTGTGCCTGAAGGACTTTTAGTTTTTCTATCGAAAATCTGGTGAGCAAGATGTATGAAACAAGTGAAATACCCTCAGACTTCAAGAAGAATATAATAATTCCAATCCCAAAGAAAGCAGGTGTTGACAGATGTGAAAATTACCAAACTATCAGCTTAATAAGTCACAGCTGCAAAATAGTAACACGAATTCTTTACAGACGAATGGAAAAACTAGTAGAAGCCAACCTCGGGGAAGATCAGTTTGGATTCCGTAGAAACACTGGAACACGTGAGGCAATAATGACCTTACGACTTATCTTAGAAGAAAGATTAAGGAAAGGCGAACCTACGTTTCTAGCATTTGTAGACTTAGAGAAAGCTTTTGACAATGTTGACTGGAATACTCTCTTTCAAATTCTAAAGGTGGCAGGGGTAAAATACAGGGAGCGAAAGGCTATTTACAATTTGTACAGAAACCAGATGGCAGTTATAAGAGTCGAGGGACATGAAAGGGAAGCAGTGGTTGGGAAGGGAGTAAGACAGGGTTGTAGCCTCTCCCCGATGTTGTTCAATCTGTATATTGAGCAAGCAATAAAGGAAACAAAAGAAAAATTCGGAGTAGGTATTAAAATTCATGGAGAAGAAATAGAAACTTTGAGGTTCGCCGATGACATTGTTATTCTGTCAGAGACAGCAAAGGACTTGGAAGAGCAGTTGAATGGAATGGACAGTGTCTTGAAAGGAGGATATAAGATGAACATCAACAAAAGCAAAACAAGGATAATGGAATGTAGTCTAATTAAGTCGGGTGATGCTGAGGGAATTTGATTAGGAAATGAGGCACTTAAAGTAGTAAAGGAGTTTTGCTATTTGGGGAGCAAAATAACTGATGATGGTCGAAGTAGAGAGGATATAAAATGTAGGCAGGCAATGGCAAGGAAAGCGTTTCTGAAGAAGAGAAATTTGTTAACATCGAGTATACATTTAAGTGTCAGGAAGTCATTTCTGAAAGTATTCGTATGGAGTGTAGCCATGTATGGAAGTGAAACATGGACGATAAATAGTTTGGACAAGAAGAGAATAGAAGCTTTCGAAATGTGGTGCTACAGAAGAATGCTGAAGATTAGATGGGTAGATCACATAACTAATGAGGAAGTATTGAATAGGATTGGGGAGAAGAGAAGTTTGTGGCACAACTTGACCAGAAGAAGGGATCGGTTGGTAGGACATGTTCTGAGGCATCAAGGGATCACCAATTTAGTATTGGAGGGCAGTGTGGAGGGTAAAAATCGTAGAGGGAGACCAAGAGATGAATACACTAAGCAGATTCAGAAGGATGTAGGTTGCAGTAGGTACTGGGAGATGAAAAAGCTTGCACAGGATAGAGTAGCATGGAGAGCTGCATCAAACCAGTCTCAGGACTGAAGACCACAACAAGAACAACATCGAAAAAAACCGATGATTATCATGAGGATATGGACGACCCATGGTTCCTACAGTGGTTTAAAAATTTGTTGCTCCAGTTTAGTGTTCTGACAGTGTTTGTGATGGCCAATCCACCGTACCATTCCATGATATTAGATAAAACGCCCACCACTAGTGACCGTTAAGAAACTATGGTGCAGTGGTTGCAGGCGAGAGACATTGCTGTGGACATGAGCATGACAAAGCTGCTGTTATACTTAACTCTGCGTTTCTACAAAGATGGGTCAAAGCAAATGGGGACATGCAAATAATCAATGTCCTTCGATATATACAATTTCCATGCAAGTAAATAATATTCTCAGCTAAAGTGTTTGAATGACCGCTCGTCTTCTGGTACGGCCGAGGCTTGGTGGAGCGGCGCTTATATTCTCATTGTATAGTGGCTGCTCCTGTCGTGTCATCCTAATCAGCGTACTATTGGATGACATTGTCTCGCAGCCCCCTCTGCTGTATCATTGCAAGCCAATGTGCCGGTGCATGATGTTATGCTGGAACAAGTGTCTTCTGCAAACTCTTCTAAATCATTTTCATTATAAAGACCATGTTCTAAACCATGTAAAAACTATATTTGGTTTCACAGTGCAAGCATAAAAGGACCTAAAAAACGACAAGGTGTATGGGTGTTGAAAATGGATCCATATTCTGATGGTGATATGATAGTGCTTGAAGAATGTGTCAGAATACTAGAAGACCTAAGTCGAAACAGGCCCCAGGAGTAGACAACGTTCCAGTAGAACTACTGATAGCTTTGGGAGAGCCAGCCATGACAAAACTCTTCCATTTGGTGAACAAGATGTATGAGACAGGCAAAATACCCACAGACTTCAAGAAAAACATAATAATTCCAATCCCAAAAAAAGCAGGTGTTAACAGGTCTGAGAATTACCGAACGCTCAGCTTAAGTCAGGGTTGAAAAATACTAACACGAATTCTTTACAGACAAGCGGAAAGACTGGTAGAAGCCGACCTCGGCAAAGATCAGTTTGGGTTCCGTAGAAATGTTGGAACACATGAGGCAATATTGACCTTGCGAATTATCTTAGAAGACAGGCTAAGGAAATGCAAACCTATGTTTCTAGCATTTGTAGACTTAAAGAAAACTTTTGACAATGTTGATTGGCATACTCGCAAATTCTGAAAGTGGCAGGGGTAAAATACAGGGAGCGAAAGACTATTTACATTTGTACAGAAACCAGATAGCAGTTCAGTTATAAGAATCGGGGGGCATGAAAGGGAAGCAGTGGTTGAGAAAGAAGTGAGACAGGGTTGTAGCCTACCTCGATGTTGTTCAATCTGTGTATTTAACAAGCAGTAAAGGAAACAAAAGAAAAATTCAGAGTAGGTATTAAAATCCATGGAGAAGAAATAAAAACTTTCAGGTTGGCCGATGACATTGTAATTGTGTCAGAGACAGCAAAGGACCTGGAAGAGCAGTTGAATGGAATGAACAGTGTCTTGAAAGGAGGATACAAGATGAACATCAACAAAACCAAAACGAGGATAATGGAATTTAGTCAAACTAAATCATGCGATCCAGAGGGTATTAGATTAGGAAATGAGACACTTAAAGTAGTAAATGAATTTTGCTATTTGGGGAACAAAATAACTGATGATGGTCGGAGTAGAGAGGGTATAAAATGTAGACTGGCTGTGGCAAGGAAAGCGTCCCTGACGAAGAGAAATTTGTTAACATCAGGTATAGATTTAAGTGTCAGGAAGTCTTTTCTGAAAGTATTTATATGGAGTATAGCCATACACGGAAGTGAAACATGCGACTATATACAGTTTAGACAAGAAGAGAGTAGAAGCTTTCAAAATGTGGTGCTACAGAAGAATGCTGAAGATTACATGGGTAAATGACATAACTAATTAGGGGGTACTGAATATAATTGGAGAGAAGAGGAGTTTGTGGCACAACTTGACTAGAAGAAGGGATCGGTTGGTAGGACATGTTCTGAGGCATCAAGGGCTCACCAGTTTAGTGCTGGAGGGAAGTGTGGAGGGTAAAAATCGTAGAGGAAGACCAAGAGATGAATACACTAAACAGATTTAGAAGGATGCAGGTTGCAGTAGTTATTCAGAGATGAAGAGGCTGCTTGCACAGGATAGAGTAGCATGGAGAGCTGCATCAAACCAGTCTCTGGACTGAAGAAGAAGAAGACGACGACGACGACAACAACAACAACAACAACAACAACAACAACATCATTCTGCTGGTACTCAAATCTGTTCTATTTTGTCTGGGGAAGGCAATATAGAAAGACTGATGGCTAGGAAGGGATATGAAATTCAGAAAACTTCAAAAAAGGGGTTTATTTTGTTATGACTCGTTGTGACATATTTCAATCTGTTTATCTGCTGTAACTTCAGAATCAGACTGATTGTAAGCTTCACAGTTCATCTGTGTATTACCACGGCAGTGGATATCATGGTAGCAAAATTGTTGTATAACAACTGCAGCGCACATCATGTAAATATTCTGCGGGTTTTACATCAGTCACAGTGTGTAAATTTTGGTCAGATTCACAGCAGTCTTCCTGACACGTTTTCGAATGGATTTATGTTATAGAGAATTATTAGTATGTCTTTATATTGTGTAATGGTATTGATGGGCCAGTTTAATTGTGATTTAAGGTATAGTTCGCAGTTAAAAATTTATAAGTCTGTTGGTATCATCCATTGTGGCTTAATCACTGCTGATTCCTTTTGAAGTGAGAAAACCAACACCCCCATTACTGTAGGGGCCACACCTGGTAGCTGTGCAACAGCAGCTACAGATGAGTTACTTTACCGCAGATTCCCCAACCTCATAAGGGGTTCTTTACACAGCATCCCAAGCTGATGATAAGTTTCTATAAGTGTCAGATGTCAAGAGCTAGAAGAGATGCCTTTTAGGAACCTAAGCTTATGTTTACTTCAAGCTACTTGAATTTTTTACAGGGTTCATTAATTTTCTGTAGAATGTCATGGGGAAAACTATACTGCCATCCAGGTTATGTCATTTATGGGATTGTTTGGAAGGAAATTTTGATAATACAGAAATCAAAAAAAGCAGACGTCTGTGTGTGTGTGTGTGTGTGTGTGTGTGTGTGTGTGTGTGTGTGTGTGTGTGTGGGCGCGCGCGCGCGCGAGTGTATACCTGTCCTTTTTTTCCCCCCCTAAGGTAAGTCTTTCCGCTCCCAGGATTGGAATGACTCCTTACCCACTCCCTTAAAACCCACATTCTTTCGTCTATCCCTCTCCTTCCTTCCCTCTTTCCTGACGAAGCAACCGTTGGTTGCGAAAGCTTGAAATTTTTTGTGTGTGTGTTTGTGTGTTTTTTTATTGTGTCTATCTACCAGCTCTTTCCCATTTGGTAAGTCAAGTACATTTTTACTTTTAATGCTCTGCTCAAGTGCATTAATTGCCTTTGATAACAAGCACCTGTGATTATTCCACTTGCTTTTAACACCTCATAGTACACGACGCCAAGCTGGTCCCACTAAATGCAGAACATAATCTTGGAACTGTGAATATTCGGTTTGACTGTCGACGTGGAAGTGTGGCCGGGATATCCCCATGATTTTTTGCGTCTAGTGTTATCGCAATGAACCCATTTTTTGCCCCCGGTGTCAATGCAATGCAGAAATCCCTTCCATTTTTGCCTCTGAAGCAACTGTTTGCAAACACACAAAAGCCGTTCAATGTCTGTTGGTTTCAGCTCACACAGGACCCAAGTTCCTTCTTTCTGAATCATGCCCATAGCCTTGAGACATTTTGAACTGGCTTGCTGTGTCACTCCCACTAATCGCCCCAGTTCTTCTTGAGATTGACGCGAGTCTTCACTCAGCAATGTCTCGAATTCTGCATCTTTGAAAACATTCTCTCTTCCACCACTATGTCGGTCTAAGATGTTAACATCGCTCTTCTTGATGTGTTGAAACCACTCACAACATGTTCTTTCACTAGTAGCCTCCTTACCACACGTAGTTGAGAGCATTCAAGGAGACTCGGCTGCTGTTTTCTTCATACTGAAACAAAACAGTAACACCTCCCGCAAATGATGAGAATTAGGCTCATAAACTGATATTTTAAATCGAGAACAACTTTGATGCAGATGCAAATCGACCAACGTTTGAATGAGGTTATGTTGACCGAGGTCCAAGCTAACTGCTTGATGTCTACGATCTGTTTCTTTCGACCGCTACTTACTATTGTCACCACCTATCTGCAAATGGTGGAAACAAAGTTGTACACCTTTGAGAAAAAATTGTCAACTTCGCCCTCAATTTGTTAAATACTGGAAAGCAGTAGGAGACGGAAATTTTATGTTCAAAGTCCTTGTATTGGTAAAAACATTAGTCCCACTAGCCATGACTCTAGGCCTACCTACAACAGCCAAGGGAAAATGCGAATCACTATATTTAAGAATTTAACGTTACAGGGTGTCTACGACCCGGGAGATCCGGGAAAAACCCGGGAATTTTTTACATTTCCGGGAATTTTCATTGTTTTGTTTTCAGTTAAATTTTTGTAATTTGGCTGGTATGAACTGATACTCTAACAAAGGATAGTACTGTATGCCGCTACTGAAGAATAATACTGCAGCAATAAAACATGAACGAGAGAAGAAACAAAAATGAAACGTAAATTGTAAAGGAATGCGCCATATACAAGAACAAAATAAGCGTCTGCCAACTGCAAAATGTGTCAAACGTTACAGGGTGTCTACGACCCTGGAGATCCGGGAATTTTTTACATTTCCGGGAATTTTCATTGTTTTGTTTTCAGTTAACGAGGAATAAGAAGAAACGGGGACATCACACAAATTATGGAAGAATATGACGATCCCAAATTTGTATAAAAATTTCGTACTATTACTTTTCGATCTCATGCTTGAGAAACTGGAGTGTATGAATGAAGTGTGCTGCGTATGAATGCAGTGCTTCATAACAACAAATTGCTTCCGATGAGCTTGACGTCACAGCTGTTTACATTAGATTCGTTTTATCAGTTACTAGCGGGATAGTGCGCATGTGCAGTTGAGTAGTGCCATCTCCCACTTCTGGCTACAGAAATGTGGCTGTCGGCTGTGTAAGCAGTCGCAGCAAGCAGCTAGATGCTACAGGAAAAATTTTACTGGCGTGTCCAAGCCGCCAGATTCACGCATGCACAGCAGGCTGAATATAGGGTGAGGGGCAGTACCAAATTCATATTCTTGAGGGAAAAAAACCTTGTTTCATAAAGCGCCTAGCATCCAACGCACGTTGGTCTATCGATTATTCATATGACCTTGAAATGCATCCCTGTCAGTTTTTGAACACATTCTAAATTGATTTCTGAATGATTCGTGAATGCGTGCATAGTGCACATGATGTCTGTGAGGGGAATCCTCGTCGCATCTAGAAATAAACTTTCCTGCAGACAAAAGGGGCTATACAAGTTGAGCGAAGTAAAGCCGAAACGGATGAGTGCCAACCGCTGTCTGATTATGTGGTTGATTGGGTTTGCGAATGATGAGCGTTGTTATAATTACTTGCGAAATCCATAGATTCAGACTACCAGAGTGGAAATAAAACGACTAACAGAAATAACAGATAAGAAAGATAACTTATTATCTTCTTGGTGTATCGAAGAAAATGAAATTTTGATAGAAAAGTTTTGGCCAGATCGCTGTACCAGTAAGGGTCAGTTGTACAGTCACCAGCTAGCAGCCGCTTTAACATCTATTCTGGAAGTAGCGCGGAAAACGCGTTGTACGAATATGTAACAACGCCTAACCGGAGAATAACCGCAGGTCAGAGTTAGTGAAGTTATACCGCAAATAAGCTTTGACATTCACAGGAATAGTTACAGAATAGTGATGAGAAGACTGTTTGTTAGAACGAGGAATAAGAAGAAACGAGGACATCACACAAATTATGGAAGAATATGACGATCCCAAATTTGTATAAAAATTTCGTACTATTACTTTTCGATCTCGTGCTTGAGAAACTGGAGCGTATGAATGAAGTATGAAACTATTTCCCAACATAAAGCTTTTTGCTTGTAGTAGGCCTAATAGGCATTTTATATTGGCACTTTGTGAATTATATTGTTTTGTGTTGTAAAAATGACCATTTGTGCCAAAACAGTCTCGTTTATTTGTGTTTTACAATTGCTGCAGTATTAGAAGGCCTATTTTGTTTTAGCTAGCAGACAGTGACAAAATAAACGTAATAAGATAGAGAAACCACACCGATCTTGGGTCCTATTTGTATTAACAGCTTTTTCAGTATTAGACGACGACATTTCGATTTTTCATGTAGCAAAATTTTTGACGAACTTTGATAAAGTAATAGGTTCTTTCACAGAAAGGAAAACCTGCCACTTACACCTGTAGTAAGACTAGAGAGAGAAAAACTCCAGGAACTAAGGATTGAAGAAATGTGAGCTGTCCTGCTTGTCTCTTGTCTTTGCTGGTTTTATGTATCCTGTATTTAATTTTATGTCACACAAAGCAGCAAGTTGTTAGCTAATAGGGAATAAAGAGTGCATATTTTCTGAAGCGTTTTTGTTTACAAATAATCCCATCCAGTATTAACAGAGGGTTTAAAAAAAGGGGGTGGGGCAGGATGTCAAACCAGCCGACTGGAAGCAGGTAGATCCGCGGCTGATGTGCAGAGCAGTCTGAGTACAGTGGGGAAGTGGGTATTCTCCATGTGACCTGTGTTTACATTTAGTGATTTTGCTATTTCTTCTTCCTTTACTGCTCTCACGTCAAATGAAAACAAAACCGTTTTCTGTGGCCGGGAGATATCAAGTGAATTAAAATACATTCACATGATTACAGAAGGCAAAAATATGTTATTAGTTTCAGATTTTATTTTATTTCCACCTTTCTGACGGTCAAGCATTAATCGCCTTGTAGAACAATGAAGTTATTTTTGTCGGCTTGCTAAAGAAATTTCCTTTTATTAATCTTTTATGCTGATGCAGTCAATATCTTAGAAACCAAGTGTTTTAATTCCACACTATTGGCTAATTTCAACTATTCGCTGTATTTCAAGTGCACGTTTTCATCTTATAGCACGTATTGCGTTATGCCATAATAAAGAAACATACATGAGATAACACAGTACTGGTACTCCAAGAAAATTTACATCCCGAAAACCACACTGAAAAGCTTAATATCAGGTCAAGGCCTACTTCGTTGGGAATTTCGACAAACGAATGTGATCTTTAAATGTGTACATTTTAGTACGGTTCACGAAATTCCGATATCCTTGGAGTATCCTCTGATGTCTTGTTTCTTTTATGACACTGTAAGATCTTTTAATGTTTTACACGTACGAACATACGGGCCTCCTAAGTCATCGTAGCTACGCAAGCGGGGTGGCGCCTCTTATCTGGTGCTCTCTGGCAACTGCTGAAACAAACCAATTTGGGAAAATATTGCGAATGGTGGTTTGAAAAGCATTACTTACAAAGTAAATTTCCTTTTACGCAAGTTGAACTATGTGCGAGATTGTACGATGAATTTCTTAAATCACAGAGCATTTGACTCTCATTTTTATATATATATATATATATATATATATATATATATATATATATATATATATATATATATATAAAAACAAAGATGAGGTGACTTACCGAACAAAAGCGCTGGCAGGTCGATAGACACACAAACATACACACAAAATTCAAGCTTTCGCAACAAACTGTTGCCTCATCAGGAAAGAGGGAAGGAGAGGGGAAGACGAAAGGAAGTGGGTTTTAAGGGAGAGGGTAAGGAGTCATTCCAATCCCGGGAGCGGAAAGACTTACCTTAGGGGGAAAAAAGGACAGGTATACACTCGCACACACGCACATATCCATCCACACATACAGACACAAGCAGACATATATATATATATATATATATATAATCTTAAAGTGTAATACACGCCTAAAAGACCGACATTATACGTGAAAGCTTAGCTTCTCTTGCAGCTTATTAACCTCAGACACCAATATTATATGTGAAAGCTCTGCTTTTCTTGTAGCAACACTATGGATATTAATTTAAACCGTTAACTGTGCTGTTTGTGTGTTTGCGCTACTTAACAGTGATGGTGCCATTGGCTGACTAAATCATGTGTCCTGAACTCTGAATATCCGCTGTTATCAGCTGGCGAGATCATGTGACATGACGATATGATATGACTGACTGGCTTACAAAGCGCATTGCAATCTCAACTTCAATTCTTTGGAAAGTAACATGCGGTGTTTGGTGGATTCGAATTTATACTTTCGTAATACGAAAATACGCAGCGTACATGTTACTGCACATCAAAGATCTTTCCAAAAGTGTTTTCTTCCATGAATTTCGTTTTATAATGCACCGGGAAATCCTAAGCCCATGTATAAAACCATAAACATTCAAAGGACTGCTAAGTTATACAGTTCCGAGAGAAAATATACTGTCAGTTAACAGGGAAAAAGTGCGTCTTCACCCGGGAGAAAGTTTATTTTTAACCGGGAAATCCGGGAACTTTTTTTTCCTTGTCCACATATACACCCTGTGTTAATACTGTATGTTCACTATGAGATTCTAGCCAGTTCAAATACTTCCTTACCTCTGCTCATCATAACTTTCGTCATCATCACTGGTGGGAGAATAATTGTCGTCATCACGATCTTCCCATAGTTATCGCCCTCTGTTCCATCCAGGTGATACTACATTTTTTAAAGGATTTTTCCTCCACTGGATGTGGAATGGAATCCCATGCACTTTTCTCCCACTCACAAATCTGGGACAGATGTAGCCGTTTGATTTTTCCACTCAGTGTGAACTTGAGGTTTACGTCAGCCATCCATTGCTTATATCGCTGTTTAAGTGCAGCTTTGAATGACTGATTTATACACACTTCTAATGGCTGTAGGGTGGATGTGAGGGCTCTAGGAATAATGGCCAAGTCAGTTTTTCCTTTCTGTAATTTGTCCTGCACTTCCTTAGGTGTACGTCTGCAGAAGCTGTCAGGACAAACATGTTACGTAAATTCAGTAATGCACCAGGATGATGTTGCCAAACATGCATCACCCAGACAATTACAAGATCATTGTCCGCCCTCCCTTTTGGATTCACTCTCACCAATATGCCTTTCACAGATATTTTCGGAATAGTTTTCCTTTTAAATGTCACGTAAGGTAGTAGCTTTCGTCCATCGCCAGTTAATCACATCATCACTATACACTTTTGCTTCTCATTGCCACCAGTTCATATCGTGAGTCTGGATTCTCTTTTCCTGATCATGGTGTTGTCAAGTGGCATCTCAAAATAGACTGGCATTTGATCCTGTCACCAATTTGCAATAATATATAGGTCTGTGTCGCAGATTTATCACACAATAATTAAAGTGAACAATTTTTCCTTGTAATTGTCCGCAGCCATATTGACACTTTTCATCCTTTGTCAAAGTCTGGATGCTTTGCTTTTTGGCCTCAAAGTGCCTGGCGATTACTGTTAGTTTTTTGAGGCCGTGTTTTGTTTTTCCGCCAGTCGTGAATACAACTCTTGCTCACGTATACTTGCTTCCCACTGCTTGGTTTCCAATGTTCTCGGCTTCTTCAAAAATTTTCAGTTTTTCTTTAGCAGTGTACGAGCGATAACGAGAACTTGTAGCTGTAATTAACAAGTTTGAAGACGCTGTTAATACTTCTAATGTGGTAATGAGGTCACAACAATGCAATAGTGTAGTGGGATAATTGTTGGAGGCAGAGCAGTACCAACCTTGTTTCAAATAATCCGCACACCTCAATTGTCCTTAAATTTGGTGATAAAGTGCACAGATTATTCAAGTATATATGGTACTTCAGAGATATAAAAAGCTAAATTTCACATTTTTCCCAATGTCTATTTGCTTCAAATTATCCATATGCAAATCGCCTAGGAAATCTCGTTATGATTTCACTTAAAAGAAAGCGAAATGTTGTGCAAGGTGGCCTACTTTATTTTCTTCCAAGAAAATATTAGCGTAGATATTATGTCTCAAAGTTGCCGAAAACTCACGGGTGCACTGTTGATTTCTACACTGTAGTGTCAAACAAACGACTATAACTCTGCAAGTACTAAATTGGCAAAAGTAACATTTTACCAATGTTCAATGGGACCAAGTGTGATCATTCGCACAAAATTTCATCAAAATCAGTGATCATCATGTGGGAACTTTGGAAAAAGTTAGACCACTTATCATAGAGTGGCCCTAAAGACTTTTGTTTCTCTCTCAATCACATCATCAGCCAGTTCGTTCCTTTCACAGAAGCCTTCATTGTATTCTTTTGACCTGTCCTTTTGCAGTCTAATGTTGATGCTATTGCTTTTAGTACACCAAAGGTTGTTGAGAGTTAACTATATGCTTAAACAGTTCTTCAAATAACCTGTTTCTTTTTCGAATTCTTCACTATTCACCTGCGACCTTTTTGCCATAGCTTCCCTGTACTTCCTGTTTATTTCATTCCTAATTGACTTGTAATGTTGTATTCTTGACTTTTACTGGGTATTTTTGTACTTGGTTTGTTCATCAATTGATTGTACCAATTGTTCTATTATGTCAACAAAAATAGTCACATTTTGAAATTACAATTGGATGTATAAAAAATCTACACACAAAGCAGTGGCAGAAGGAAAAAATATAAAGGCTAAAGAAAATGCAAGGAGCCAGTGGCTGCCCCCACTGGCAGAAAGATTGAAGTGGAAGGAAGAGGGATGAAAGAAAAGTACTGGTGAAGTTCAGGAAATGGGGAGAGTTCGGAAAAGTTGCCCAGAACTCCGGGTTGAAGAAGTTTTATCGGATGGGATAAGAGGAAAAGACTAAGAAAAAAATAATGAATCTTTGCTTCTCATCGCGTCTGGTAAGTTTCCCCAGACCAAGGATTTTGGGCGACTTTTCTAAACTCCTCAGTTTCCTAAACCTTGCCAGTCCTTCCCCTTCCTCCCTTTTCCTTCCCCTTCATCCCTCTTCCTCCCCTCATTCCATTCTGCCAGAAGGCAGAGCCACTGACACCAAAAGCTTCCACATTCCTTTAACCTTTATAAGTGTTCTCTCCTGCTGTAACTTGATGTGTAGATTTTTTTTTTTTTATTTTTTTTATTTTTCCAATTATTGTATTTGTTCTGTCAAATAAGGTATGTTTGCAGTTACCTTTCTTGTATCTAAGTCTGTTATTGCCTTTTTAGATATGTCCATTTCTCTTGAAGTGACCCACTAACTGTGGTGTTCATTATTACCTCTACATAACAGTACTTACAGCCTTGGAGAACTTCAAACACACATTATTATTTCTTCATACTTCTTTCAACAGTGATTCTCCCAGACTATTCTCTTAAACTTCAGTGTATTTTTGGACATTATGAAATTGTGATCAGAGTGTTTGATCCTGGGTACACCATATAATCCCACTGGAAGCTTACTATGTATCTAGCCTTTTCCATATATACCTCTTCCATCCTTTTGAGTGATGTATTCCTTGCTATTAAGTGACATTTGTAGCAGAATTTAGTCTTTCTCCCCCGTCATTCCTTCTACTGAGCCCATATTCTCCCATAACTCATACCTTCTATTCCTTCCCCCAATAATGTGTTCCAATCACCCACAGCTGTTAAATTTTTGTTTTCCTTTACATATTGAACTTCGTGTTTGATATCCTGATATACTTATTTTCTTTCTTTCCACCTTAGGTTTGTGATGTTCGCATGTATACCTGAAGTATTGTTGACATTAGTTTGCTGTTGATTCTGTTGTTGTCATGAATATGGTAACTTCCTCGTTTATTCCAAGTTTGAGATAAACTTTAAAGGCATCCAATGCTAGCATAGCTCTTACTTGGCAGTGCGCCAGGTCAGCAATTACAAGCAATAGCTAGTCTGATCATAACTAATTATGGTATTTCTTGGCAGAAAATCAGTAACACCGTGGGGAAATTTTCCTCTTATGTAACTGTTAAAATAACAGTAATTCTTAGTTTTCTTATTCCAGTTGTTTCGCCCTTTGTACACCACTGTTGTATTGGTTGGAATCTGCCAAAAGATGGTCTGGTCACTGTTGTGTATCTGGTGTAGAGGTTAGGGTGCTGCTGCTGCATTTGTATTACTTACCTCTGTAAGTTGTTGAGTTCCTCTGTAAAATCTTCTGTCAGTTTGAATATACAAAGTCCCCTTCTAGAACTAAACCTGTGACACTAACAGATACTCTTATAAAATTCTGTCATGAGTATGTTTATGGTCTTCCCATTTGCCAAGCCCTTTAATTAAATTATTTGTCAATATACAGAGGGGTCCAAAAAATGTATCCACTGTTTGAGAGTCCATAACTGGCAAACTAATTGACGGAGTTGTCTCACCTTTGGTAGTGTAATAGTTTTTAGTTCTGGCAATCGCCACACAAGCATTGTATTGCGTATTTTTGTTTTTTTTCAGATGGCAGTCGCCAGATAGTCAGTGTTTTGTTTTTAGATGCACCTAGTTACTCAAGTAAACATGGCTGGTGCAAGGCTTACATTCAATGAAAGGAAGTCAGTTTTGGAGTGGTATTTTAAGTACGAAAACATTAACGAGGTTCAATGGCAATGGCGAAATGAGTATCAAACAGAGCCACCGACACGTTTAACGATTTGTCGCATTCAAGACAAATTTGAAGCAGAAGGCTGTGTAAGAGATGTACACAAATAACGATGTGGACGAACTGTAACAGTAACAAATCCAGCTAACTCCAATTGTGTGTTACAGCAATTCACTTGGTCACCACAGAAGTCTGTGAGACAGTGTGCCCGTGAAACTGGAGTGAGTCGCTCAAGTGTTTGGCGAATTTTGAAGACAGCAAAGTGGAGGTGCTACATCCCACAGTTGCTACACGCAATGAATGAAGACGACCCAGATTGTAGAATGGAGTACTGAGAGTGGTTTACTAACATGGTGCATAACGATGAAGAGTTTGCCATCCGAGACATGTATGGAGACGGAAGAGTTTGCTTTCAACAAGATGGTGCCCCAGCCCACTACCAAAATTGTGTTTGGGCGTAACTCGACGAAAATCTACTAGGAAGATGGATAGGCCGTAGAGGTGCTGTGGAATATCCACCAAGTTCCCCAGAGCTATCTCCTCTGGACCTTTACCTGTGGGGAACACTAAAAGACATCGTTTATTGACAAAAGCCATGCACATTGGATGAACTTCGACAATCCATCGTACATTCATGTGCAAATATCCAACTGAACACGTTGCAGTCAGTAGTTTGTGGTGCAGCTCAGCAGCTTCATTTGTGTGTGGATGTTAATGGTGACCATTTTGAACACCTACAGTGATACCTTTAAGTTGGACTTTAAGCTACACTTTCACCAAAAATGAGACAACTCCGTCAATTAGTTTGCAAGTTATGGACTTTTAAACAGTGGATATATTTTTTTGGATCCCTCGGTATAGGTATTCAACCTTTCGTCTTATCTTCTGCAAAGGAAAGTACCCAACTGTAAAGTTCAGGGTATTTGTTTCCCAACAATAGCAATATTGTTGCTCCATTTTGAAATAAGGAAAGAGCTCTAGTGTTGAAGATTCTGTGATATTAAAGTATATTAGCATTTGTAGGATTGCGCAGGTAAGACAAAACTGTAATTTCTCACAGCTGAATTTTGATGAAAAAGTGTACCTTATATTTTGGCCATTATAGTAATTCATGGGTTTTTTGATGAAATATTTTCTCCACTCAACAATAATTGTGTTGGCTGTGCCCATGACTGTCGTGTTTTTAGACCAGGAGAATCCCTTAAAGACTGATTACATGTTGTGTTTGTTGCTGAAATATTGTTCACTTTGTGGGTAGCGTGTGGTCCTGGATTTGCTGCTCGATCTCATTGTGAAAACCCTAATACATATAACACAGCCTGAGTGTAGGTACTACCAGTGTTGGCTGTTCATGATCATTAGCTGTGTGTCTGCTTGGATGTGTGGTGGCGGCACCAGGATTGGCAGTAAATCCAAAATGTCCTTCAGGAGACAGAGCCACGAAAATGTGTAAATGTGTATACATTAACACCAGTTCAGCTACCTCATCTTACTATGTTTGGGATCATAATTAGATGTGGTTTTATGTGTTATTCATTGTATTAGAAAAATGCCATTTTTATGGATACCTGTGGCTGATTTCTGTAGAAGTGTCAGATTCCAGACTGCTTTGAGTTGGAAACCTGTATCTTTGTTGTTGAGTTTCTCAGCCATCCGAAAGTATGTTGCTTACATGTGAGCATAACCTGAAAAAGATAAAGAGGAAGATAACTACTTTTGTCTTGCCAAAAGAGCTCTTTCACAATGTGACCTAGCAAACCTGTCAGCTGGTCTTTAAAAAAGTGGTACTTTACAAATAGAAACTATGACTTATTAACACGCCCAGATAGTTGTGCACGTTTCCAAGATTCAGGCAGGTGGACTGTTGGCTCCAGATAAAATCCTCCTGCGGGACTTTTGCCAAGGCCAGCCTGGAAATTGATCTTGGGTAGCTTCCCACATCTGAATTGGTGAATATTGGGCTGGTACCCAAGCCCCAACTCAGTTACATAATTTCCAAATATTTAGCAGTTGTTTGCTCTCTTTCACATGGATAACACTACAGACAAACAGCACCCATACCAACCCTATGTAGATGTGGGGTGAAGGTACAACAAAAAGAAGAAAACACTATGACCTACTGTTGCACAAGTTACCCAAGAAGATTTAGGAAATGTTAAGTGAAAAGCACAATATGTGCTTCGTATTAATTACACAATTTCAGTCCAGTCCCATACAAAATTGGTGTGCATGTGTGGAAGCGCGCGCATTGTTATTGTAGACAGGAACAAAAAGAAATAAAATTTTATTATGTGAAGTATGGAATTGCTTTTATGTAGTGGAATTTAAAGGAACAACTGAAGTGAGCAGAGCCACAAATGAGCCATTGTTAGGCAATAAATTTGGTACACTAGAGAATATTTCGTAAACTTATCTGCTCCTGTCTTCACTGTGTCTTCAAATCATTTCTGCTGGTGGAGGTGAAACATGAACAAATCCTGACTGCCTATTATTAAAAGTACATTCTGTTGTAAAAGAAAAGTTAACTTTTGAGCTTTTGTACAGGTTGTTTCAAACCCTTACTTGGCATGCTTTGAGAAAAAATAAGTCACAAATGATATTTTTTAAAGAATGTGTTGTTTTCCATCAGCAAAAACCAAATTAAAATGATTTTAAAATCTGGAGATGCATCTGTCTAACCGCTCATCAAGGTCACTTATCTATATAGTTGTATTTTTGTACAATTTATTTTTGAAGGTTAATGACAAAAGTGTGGATTGCTGAAGAAACATTACTACATAACAGAGTATTGTGGCCAGCAGATTTACGAAAGCCATAACTGAAGTATTGCGCTGCAAAAAGGCTAAACATTGGCTTGAAACCATAGTTTGTCCTTGAAGAATCAATATCACATAATCGTCTGTGTCAATTTTCTGTGTGACGACTAAAGTGCATGTAACCATAACACATTGTTATTGCTTTGTATGCATATCTCTGTGTTGTGAAGCAGCAAGTCAAGGCTTCATTTGAAGGAGATCGACAGCATCTCAGTCGATTTTTTACCCTGAGAATGATATTCTTGCTTGCCTTAAAGTAGTGTATGATCATGGAAATTTGTTTTGAGTGAGATTGACAGCTTCCAGCCACTACACCTATCGTGCACCTATCATATCATCAGTCCTCTGCAGGTCTTCTTGCATTTACGTAGTTGTCTTGCTGCAGCCTCATTATATCCAGTGTCGTGGATCTCTCTCTCTCTCTCTCTCTCTCTCTCTCTCTCTCTCTCTCTCTCTCACACACACACACACACACACACACACACACACAGGGAGGGAGAGAGAGAGACGTATTCCATGAATTAGAAGTTCCTTTGTTGTAGTAAGTTCTTCCCTAACTAATCATTGATCTACATCTGTGGAGTTTCAGTTATATAACTAAAATACAGAACAAAGAGTATTCACACTTGACAAGGCAACTTGTAGAGACACTACATAATTCTAGTTGCATCTGTACTGTAATATTCCAGTATAAAAAGCCACAGTGATCAAATCATTTATATCTTTGATAAGAGTATATTCTGCTGTGTTGCTATCGCTTTATTTAAACTTCGATGATGAATAAGGGAAGACACAGCAACTTCTATTTTCGAAACTATAACTCTTAAGTGTCAATATTAATATGGTTTCAAGCAAATGCTTATGTTTTTGCCAAATAACTGATTTGTGGCTTTCGTCAGTACACTGTTCATAAGTGTCTTCAGGCACTTGTGTTTCTGTAGTGCTTAGATTCATTAACCTTCAAAATGGATTGTACATGAATGCAGAATTTCACAGACAAATGATGTTGATGGGTGGTGGAGATGGCACATCTTCGTATTGTAAAACAAATTTTGGTTTGGTTTTAACAATTTGAAGCGGTACTACTTCTTAGAGAATTGACAAAAATTATATTGTATAAATACAATGATTATTATTTTTTCATGTCTCTTCATATACTGAATTACATGTTCAGTAACCTCAAGCATTTTTCCTTTTCGTCTTGACTCAGTCATTTGAGGATTATTGGGCAGTTGGAAAGATTGGCGGTGACCTTCTAGGTCTGAAGTCTGTCCATAAGTGTACCTTGTGCAGCCTGCCAAAGATAAAACAGCACTTCTGTTCAAGAGCACACTTTGTTGTACTCATGCATGCACAGCTAATTATCAACTTTGAGAAAAATCAGTTAGAGCAAGTAGAACCTGAATCATTGGTATCATGTTTGCCCAATAGCAGCTGAACAGTCATCTTAATCAGTATCTCGTACCATCCTAGCTGTCTGATAACAATTTTGCAGATGAATTCTACTTGTCAGTGCTGCTTTCACAAGTGCCCTCATTGACATCAACGGAGAATCTGCTCTGATTACTGTTTGTAGATCAGACTGGGACAACTAATTGTGTTTAGAGCAGCTACCATAGGAACAGCATAGTATTTCACACACAGTACATCCAGGAAACGGCTAGTTTTAGCAGTATGCTAATTGAAATGTTTTGAATGATGATGATGATGATAGTGATTCATTCCTGCCATTCGAGGCCGACATGCACAGTAAAGTCAGCACACATTAATCATAGTCAGATATTAAGGAAGCATTGTGTATAAAAATATAACTTATTTCTTGGATATATTTGTAATGCAGGTGCTATCCTTATTTACAGGGTGAAAGCAGACCAGTATCTCCTAGTACAGATTCAACAGAGTCTGCAATTGGGGAAGGTGAAGATCCAAATGATCCAGAATGGACAGTTGAAGAAGAGAGAGAATTTGAACGTGACAGGGTTAAATCTTCTGTGAAGAGATAATTATTAATATAACTTGGCTGCAAAAATTGGTGTAATTGTTTTTCAGCATTTATGCTGATGTGTAGGCTGATTGTTGGAGATTTTGTTAGAAAAGTCTTCGGATAATTGCTAAATAGCTTACACAGCTGTTTATCTGCATTTTCCAGCAGAGTAATAGCTTCATAAAGCTGGAGCAGTGCTGTAGCCTCCATCTTAGATTACCTCAAACAACTGTCAGATAATGGAGTGTGATGATTCAGGAGAAATATTAATAGAGAAAAATGTTGTAAAACTCTTTAAGTGCACTATGTGTGATGTAAATTCCTTGCTTAAATGGCCTGCTCCATTGGCATCAAAGATAAAAAATGTGAGCATCAAATTGCAGCTTCTTGTTATACATTAGTTATTTGTGTAATTATTAAATTTGATGTGCAAAAATATGAAAGAGAAAATTAATGATCATATAGACTTAGTCATTACTCTGAGTATGCTCAATGGTAATAGATAATTCAAAAATTTTCGATGTTCATTTGTATTGTCAGTGGTCATTAAGAAAAGAAACTGTCACCCTTTTCTAAGAAGTTATGTTTGTCAACCAAATCCATAGTTACAGTATATTCATCTGTCTTAAACATTCATTTACATTTAAAAGAATTCCATAATCCCATTCATAGAAATTGGGAGGAACAAATTACCACACATTTTTAAGTTGCTAAATATGTTAAGAATCCACCAAATAATTGCACTTCTTTGGAGAAAGTGATTTTTAGCTTCAGTTCTGAAAAGGAGTATTAGTTTACATAATGTGACAGTTCTGAAAAGTTACTTCATATAGCGAATCCAGTGCTCACATATGTGATTGTTGATGCAGCAGACCACCTTTATATCTAGAAATTGATGTATGTACTCTTTATAAGAGCGTATTCTATATATCTCGCATGCTTGATATGTATACTGCAAGCTGACCATTCCATGGTAGTGTGAGCAGGTCCCCCTCCCCCCCCCCCCCCCCCCACCCTTTCTCCTCATGTATGAATAGTTACTGACGTAGATTTTGCAGGGCATAAGATAAAACTTGCGAGACTGATTACATAGGTTGGAAATTAATTAGAAAGGGATACTTATAACTCAAGAAAGTGTGTGTTTCATCACAAACTAAGAAAATTAATGCCAAATTAATTACAGATTTTTCATATCTGATAGAGTGTATCATTGTTATTTTGTATGTATGCTCTAGCACTAATACGCTTACAGAAAGGCAGCAGTCTAGATCTTTAAATATACTATTATTATATGTTCTTGAATTTTTCTTCCTTTCTTATTGCAGTAAAATGAACCCCCCCATAATTAAAGTCCCTGTGCTCCTGGAAGGCTTCTTTGTTCCCTACAAAGTAAAGTGTATGATCCTGGTAGTTGATACTGACTGTCCTTAAAAGATTACTTTTTCATAATTTTTTTTATAAGTACCAATTCATTTAAAAGTACCTCAGGCAGATATCTTTGGCAAATATCTAGTCCTTGAATGCAGATATTGTCCTTGATGAGAGTTGCAGTGGTTATAAATCTGCACTGTGGTGTACCAGATATTCTTCTGTTGATATAAGATTGTTAACGAAATCAAAATTTTGTGGTTAATTTGATAAAGAAAGAAGTTTCGAAGTGCATGCTTATTTGACAATTTGTCGTTCTCCTTCAAAAGTGAAATTAATTTTATGTATATTGGAGTTTAACTCTGTATGCCCTTAAAGTTTCTTTTTTTACATCATTGTACCTTCTTTGTCTTAAAGCTTAAGTTAGTATAGCATTGAAACTATGTCATTTCAAATTACAGTATTACTCATTTAACAGAAGTTACTTGTAATCTCAATTATAATACAACAAGAAACATCATCTTGCCCTGTAAAATTTTGTTGCAGTGTTCATTGTGGGGTGAAGAATTTTAAAATCAAGTATTTGTTTTAGAATAACTTGAAATATTTTATGTGATTTATGTACATAGATGATTGTAATTAATTTTATACAGTTCAACTCGAGATGAGAAATAGAAATACAAATTTTAATGACTATCGCCAATTGTTTTGCTTTTTTTTTTACAATTGAACCTTCATTCATTACTCAACTGTTTCTTTATTGAGTTTAATCTACATTTAAGTAATAATTGTGTTGTCACAAGATATCACCCTATTGTAAATTATTCAGTGACCTACTTCACAGTACTAAAATCTTCTAGTTTCTCGTGAAATAATTTATTTCTCAGTTATGAATCCTCGTTATAATCGAAGTATGTTGTGAACAGTGACATGCATAGGATATTCAAACGTTATTTGCCTCTTCCTTTTCCATGACTTGTAATTGTTCATTTTGTAAGACAGTGTCTGAAGTAATTGTAACATGTACCATCACTCTGCATAAGTTGGCTGTAGGGGAAAAACATGTAGGCCCTTGTATATATTGTAGATCTGAGTACTTGTTCAGATATTGTCAAAAATGTAATGTAGGCAGTGTGTATTTACTATGGTCATAAAAGTCATGTTGTTTTTTTCTAAAAAAAAAAAAAAAGATTCTGCTTTCTTTTTGTTATTCTGAATAATTTTTTTTTTTTTTTTTTTTTTTTTTTTTTTTTTTTTTTTAGTGAGATAAAATGACAGAGGCCTCATTTGGATAAGTTTGATAGACATAGCAAAATGTGTAGTCCTTGACAATTTTGTAAAGTGCATAGATTTTATTTTGCACACAATGCCACAGTTTGATTCATCATTGCAGCCTTTATCCTATTGTAAAATATTAAGTTCTAGGGAATTATTAGATGTGTACATGTAACACTTTAGTGGAATAATTTTGTGAAGTCTTTCAGATATATCTGCTTTGCTACAACACGCTTGGTTCTTTCTTTACCAACCTCCAGTTAGGTAGGCAGAAATACGTCTGATGGGGACTAGATATTTGCTAAACAATTATTTTCCATGTAAAACTACTGAAATCAGATCCGTTGTAATTAAATGTAATTATACTCTCCATAGATTGCAATGTGAGAAAAGTTTTCATTTTGCAATTTTACATCATTTGGTAGTGATTCATTGAACTGTTATTAACATAGTACATCTCCATCACATTTGTTGCCGTTAGTTATCTCTTACTGTGAGCAGCCATAAGGTGAATGTATGAGACTACAGTGTAAGGCTGAATTAAAAAAAAAAAAAAAAATATCTTGTAAGAAGTTATGGGATTCTGACAGGCAAAATGTAACAACGCTTCAGTGTTTTATTTCTGAATGTGTAACAAGTTGATGACTATAAAAGACTGATACAACTATATAATATGTTTTTGTTTTCTTTAGTAATATAACAAGTCTTTGTGGTCAAAAATTTAAAAATATTTTCTGCATACAACTACCATTCTGTTAAACATGGTATGTTTGCATGTTGAAAGGAGTTAAATTGTTCTCACAACCTCCATTGAATCACGACATCAGAAATACTAGAGACAGGCAGGCTTCATGTAGATTACAGTTAAGATGCAGGCAGTATTTTGTTTTAATTATTATCCAGTGTCCTAGTATAGAATGTACATTTTTAGAATGGCTTATTGGCAGCTTAACATTTGTTACAAAAGTAATCCTTGTCTGAAATATACATTTTCAGACCAGTGTAAAAAGATCTGTGTAACTCATAATCAATATTTTCTCAGTTATACTGCTTTGCTACTCGTGTAAAACATCGATGTGACTTTGTAGTAACTTAATTGACTTCTAGTGTCAAGGAAAATTTCATATAATATTGATTTGATTCTCATTGGTTGGTTTTGACCAGAAAGTATGTGATAGCTCCCCTAAATATAATTGGTTAACCCTGTGATACATAATTGCTGGGTTATTATTTTTGTTCACCAACAGCCCTGTTACAACAGCTGTAAATGGTAGGTCTCATAACATATCTTTTCATTTTTATTTGGTTGGCCCTGGCATGATTTATTTGTGAGAAACTTCGAATGGGCTGGTGGTTGGTGGTCTTACCCTCATAAAATTCTGTGTGTAAATTACAGCAAAGCTGACCATCGGCCAACTGCCCACTGGAATGAATGGTCACTGTCAAACTGTGGCCAAGAAACAGAACATGCTGCTGAACACAACGTGTCCAGTTCCAATGGCTGCTTCACAATCATTGCTATCTTGATCCTTTCCCTTGCTCAGCACCAGCTTTTTGAACTACTTATATGGGATTTAATCTTGCAACACATCCTTCGTTGCTGTCCTCCTCCTGGCCTCAATCCTCTACTAACTCCCCACACCTACTCACCGCTCCTAACAGGCTTTCTTTGTGTCACCCCTCCCAACCCACTCCCCTGTGTCATAGTCTGTAGCACCTTTGCTACAGTATGGGCGATCTATGACAAACAGAAGAGTGAATGGATTATCACAACCAAGTTATAGAACAAACCATGACCTGCCTGCCTACTAGCCTCATAAATAATTAAGAGATTGTGTAAAATGTTTGTGGTGAAAGAAATTTTTATGTTAAAAAGAGATAGAACTTAATTGCAATTAAGAATTGGAATTCAATAGTGAGAAAAGGAAGGGAAGGAAAATAGTGGGAAGACATGGATTGGGAAAGAGGAATGAAAGAAGTAGTTATTAGTCGATCTCAATATCAGTGCACCTGGGAGCTAGACATTTCGGTCTGCTTACTGTAAGTCGACTGATAATTGGGGGATTGAGGAGGGAAGGCAGGGTACCAGGACTACAGTTTTGCAGTGAAAACTGCACTAACCTTGACTTGTGAAGTGGGTGGTCCATCACACAAATGGTAGAGAGCAACTGCAGTGACATTACGGTTGAGTAATATGTAGTGGACATTTCTTCCGTTGCCAATTTAATCATTGCTAACACTTGGTTTTAGAATCATGAAAGATGATAGTGTACAGAAGATACCTGGAAACACCAGAAGGTTTCAGATTATATTTTAAAAATATAAAGAACCCGGGTTTTAAACTGCAGATGTGGACTCTGACCATAATTTATTAGTTATTAAATGCATAGCAGAGTTGATGATTTAGATTAGGAGATTATATGCTGAAAATAGTAGAGGAGTTTGCCACTTGGACAACAAAATGACTTACAATGGCAGAAGTAAAATGAAAATAAATGTAGTTAACTGAAAACTTAAACTATTCATAAATAATTCAGCTTGCTCAAGTTTGCAAATTCTCTGTATACAAATTTATAAGGCTTTCAAGCCTTAGGAGATGAAAGGTTAGGTGCAGAAACTTGTTTTAAACTATCACATTAACGTTGGAAGTGCCACATGCTTAGTGACGGATGTTGCTTTACCACCAGGCCAGACACACAGCATTGGGCATGAGGCTCTGCTATTGCCCCCTTGCCAGTGGCCACATAGCATCAGCTGTGCAGTTCTGCTGTGACTGCTGCCAGCCATGCAGCAGTCTGTCCTAATGACCATAAAACAGAACATTGTGCAGCCATATTTTGATGGCTCTACATATTAACACTGTTAACTACAAATTGTCAGTTTTACAGTAGAAGCAAAAGAAAATTAAAATGAATTATATAAATCCAAATTTATTTTAAATTTCTTTGAAACTTCACAGGCTAATAGATAATAAATAAAGGGATTTAAATATCCTATATGCTAAACCTATTTTCAGAAATGGACATTGCAGACTTAACGATGTTTTTCTCTGGTAAATGTACAGCAGATTTCTGTTGCAAGTTGTGTTGCAATGGCACAACGATAAAAAAACTGAGAAAGTAATGCTATATGATGTTCCTATGAAATTTTTGTAAGAGATCCTCATTCATCAGCAGTTCATATATCACCATCAATATGTTCTGGTGGACCAGTTTGTTTTGAAACCTGGCTCTCATAAAACATAAGCAGTTAGGATGCACATGCTGTCATGTAAGGACAATAGATGCTTCAACTTCTGTTCATTGTTAGAGGATGTCACAGGGTGATAGTGGCCTTCCTCTAGATTGCTTGTTGAGGAAGATACACTTTGCTTCTTCGTAGTAAGTGCACTCAAAGTACGTTTCATACGGTGTTACTTTATTGCACATCGCCTTGTTCTTATTGGTGTCATATATCCACTGTTGTTTCTGCACCACTTTCCTGGAGGCATGTGTCATTTTGTTAACTGTGAACATATTGACACTGACCTTGCACATCATGATTTAGGTGATCCACTGATACAGAATGTGCACAAATTGCTTCTTCTTTCAATCAGAAAACGCATTGAATCACCTTCATTCTGTGGTTATACACACTGTAAAAAGATATGAGCAATTGATATTCCATATTTAATAGATGCAACGGCAGACATAGAAAATAAGAATCTGTTCTTGTTTTGTCCCCTGCAGTTATGCAAATAGAGTTTAGGTGTTCTGTCACCTTCACCAGCTTGCATCTGTAAGAAATGGTAAAGACAGCTGGCCGTTTCATTTGGACCATGACGGGCAAATGGCCTCGTGCCAACACTTTCTGCAGATCGAAAAGTGCACTGATAATGGAATTGTCTGAGATTGAAGTGATTTTGTCTTTTTCTTTCAGTTCCCTGAAACAGCTTTATTTGCAATGTGAGATCCATATTTGACTGCCAACTTTGCTCTCTCCCCTCTGCAAGAACTAGTGTAAACTTCGTGTAGTTCACACTTATCCTTTTTAGGCCAAAAGAATGACACATTATTTTCTTTGTTGAATTTATCAGTGTATGTGGCAGAATTCAAGTTGACATATTTACATTCCTTTGTCCACTCTTTGTACATTCTGTGCATCTTTACAATGCACTGTTCACCATCATACCATTTTCTGCTCGTTTCTCTCCTTGTGTAATGTGACTTTTGACAAGGAAAGCTGTTTATATGCTCTTGCACTGACACTTTTATTTCAGGTTGTATTGCATTCCCCCTTTTGGAACGCTTTCCTGTCACATCAGGTGATTAAATTCCATCTGCTCCCAATTTTTTCAGGGCAGTCCTCAACCGCATATCTGTAATAGAGAGGAATGCGGAAACATTTTCTGACATAAAATGCTATTCCCATCAGCTGTTGGAGACTATACTCTTAAATATTTCGTCTTCATTCAGTCACATTTTGGATCTGTTTTCTGCTAATATTTTTCAGACATCAATAGGTGAATTCTTGCTGTCTGCTATGATCTCCCATCTGCCAAAACTGTTCAAAAATATCCTGCGTGTTTTCTTGGGTTGACTTCTTATGACATTTCAGTCAGCATGAATTGGGATCACGTCCAGGTTTCATTAATGTAGCCTGGATTTCAGCACTTTTTCGGCCTTTATGCACGAACCTTTGTTGAAGGATTCTTTTGCTCTATTTACTATACATAAGGATAAATTTTTACTCCTTTTACGGGTTCTCCTCCATTACTTGAGCACTGCTACATTCTAACAGTGTCTGGTGAGGAACGTGTTGCGTTACATTCTGCTTTGGAGGCAGGTGGAGAACCATTTAAAGGTTACCCCTCAGTTTGTAAGGAGCTCTACTCTCTTGCAATAAAAATGCATAATGTTAAAATGAAATGCTTAAATTATACTGTTTCCTGAGAGGTGTGTGCAACAAAACTACTCTTATCTTTCTTGTATTTCCCTTTCAACCATGTTCTCTTTTGCTCCTTCTCATTTCTGTTGCTTGATAAACCATCAACTGTTTTGGCAACAAATTCTGGATCAGCAACATAATTTTTCACTATTATCCAAATGTGAGGAATCAATAATTTTTGCCATCTTTTCCCATTGTCACTACTTGAGCTGTACAAAAAAAAAAGCTTCTGTAAAAACAATTGGAACAAACAAAACTAAGAATTTGTATTATATTGACAAAATAATGCACATAGAGTAATCTTGCTTTTGATAACTTAATTTGTGGTATTGTTGGAATGATCATTTAGAAATCGACATCAGCGGGAAACAATGCCCTCTTATTTACAGTTCTCTCTCCTGTATGAAAAAGTGTCATCAATAATTACTGTTGCAACACAACACGTAATTATTTGTGGCTCTAAATAGAACCAAGCATCCAACAAATTGCGATTAATGTTCTTTATGTTTATATAACATGGGTATATGTTACTATCTACAGAATATCAGGGTTCTTTTTCAGTTCTGTTCTTTTATCATTGTTCATACAAGAGAAAATGTCTACCTACATTCAGCAACATTCATTGGGTTGAGAACCCTGTTCATTACTCTTAATGTTTGACTTGAGTACATAATTAATCAAGAACTTAATTACTGATATAAATTATTATTCTGTGTGAAATCACTTATTATCCTTGTACTGATGAACATGTCCCAATCAGCATAGATATTATTGGCTACAAGCCACCTCAGATAACAGTGCTTCCAACTTAATAGCGAAGATGATAAACCTTGGCAGTACTGATAGCTGTATCGTAAGTGCAACCACAACAAAGGGGTATCTGTTGAGAAGCCAGACAAATGTGTCCCTGAAGAGAGGGCAGCAGCCTTTTTATTAGTTGCAGGGGCAATAGTCTGGATGATTGACTGATCTGGACTTGTAGCATCAACCAAAATGGCGTCGTCGTGCTGTTCTGTGAACATCTGAAAGCAAGAGGGAATTACAGCTGTAATTTTTCCCGAGGGTATGCGGCTCCACTGTATAGAGCAGCACAAAGAGCTGCATCAAACCAGTCTTTGGACAGAAGACCACAACAGCCACTACCACTACTGCCCCAGGAAAAACATCGTAATGTAACTTAAGATTCTTTTTATTGGTATATGTATTCCACAGAGGGTTTTTAAGATTTCTGTTGCTGCTGAAGCCGGAGTGCTAGAGATAAGATTTTTTATACAGGAGAAGAGGATTGAAGTAACTAATTCTGCAAACATCATAACACAATTTTGCTGTTTTTGGACCTGGTGTTAATAGTTGGAGCTGTCGATTTTATCTTTGCATTCACAAGCAGTTGTTATATTTTGGTTGCAGTTTTAAAGAGTGGAATAAAGACAAAATTACAGGGATACAGTTTGTTGTAACCATTGTGTGTATATGAGAGAGATGTATATTAATACTAACAGGATAATGGTTCTATTGGAGTAGAAAAAGGTGAATATGCTTCTGTTTATAAGACTGTCTGAAAAGTGTGGTACCAACTTCCTCAGCACCTTTAAAAATTTTGGGACGCGAACATAATCGTGTTCTTTTTAACGTGCAAAATACCTGTCACTCCCACAAGCTCCCCTAACTGTTAACTCACTCGCACCAACTATTCCATCACTATAAGTCGCTCACACACATTCACTCCACTTGCCCATTCTCTCTCTCATTGAGCCCAGCTCATTGTCATTATTTCTTTGTGTATGTCTATCACTGCCCCCCCCCCCCCACCCCCGGTCTCACAGCCACCCTCCTTCGTTCTGTGTCTTACTAACACTATCTCCCCCTCACACACACTCTCCCTCTCACTCTCTCTTACTGCTACTATCTTGTTCATTTCTTACCACTATTGTGCTCTCTCTCTCTCTCTCTCTCTCTCTCTCTCTCTCTCTCCCTCCCTCCCCCCTCCCCCCCTCCCACCCTTCCTTTCTCCCCCCCTTCCTTGTTTCATTGTTATAGACTGTGCTGATTATGAGTGGCTGTTACCCACTGCCACTTTCTCCTTGTCTTTTTTCCTCTCCCAGTGGCACTCTCTCCTTCACTCTTTTCCTACCACTGTTCTGTCACTGTCAGCTGTGTTCCACTGCCACTGTAGCCCTCTCTTTCTCTCAAGCTGCCATCTGTATCACAACCACTATTGTCCAATATCTGTTACTTTTCCTTTTTCCTAAGGCCACTGTCTGTCTGTCTTCTCTCTCAGCACAAAAAATTGTAAATATGTTTGCATGCCAAACTTCTTGAAGGTGCTGAAGAAGGTAAAGTGAGGCATGATCATATTCACCTTTTTTGCTTCAATAGGAGCATTTTTCTGCTGGTTCCCTTATTTTCCTTGGCACAGCGATGGATGTCACTCACAAAAAGAACTTTATGGGCTAGTAAAAGGTTGGTATTTTACTTCATGTGGAATTGAAATAATGCAAAAATAATTTCACACCCCAAAGTAGATTTTACGTGCACAAAAATTTTCCACGTGGTTCAGTACTACAACATGAGGGTTTCCAGAACCTTTCTGATGATAATGGAGACACTTTACAGCATATTTTACCATGCTACATCACTGTATAAACTCTGTCTTCACCTCTTACTTGATTTTATGTACATTTTTTACCTGTACAAAAGGGTAACTTTGAACCTCTCTGTCTTGGAAAAGCTATTGAGAAAATTTTCAAGGTTGTTTGAGATTGCGATCATTTTTTAGGGGTTTTCTAAGGAACTGCCCATGAACTAATGGTGCCTCGAAAGAATCCTGCTTTTATCCACGGGATTTAGGGACACATTAGGAGTTTGGTCCCTTAGGAATTCACACATTTTGACACATTAGGTAGTGCATGCTGTTGCATGTATACTGGCTAGATCAGGGCTACCTCCCTCTTTAGTAATGCTTTCAGTTTTTTTTTAGTCCCTTTGCACTCCATAGTGAAGACACATGGCATACCTGTGTGATCTTATTTAAATATTTTTTTTTTTTTTTTTTTTTTTTAAACGCTCCTCAGGGTGGGGAGCTGGGTTTCATGTGCATGTTTTGCAATAATACACAGTTTCTTGCCTGCTATCTTCCTTTTTTCCGAGGAACACATTACTCAATCCTTGTGTTGTCCCCAAGAAACCTGTTGATAATGTTCAACTTCCCATCTAAGCATTCCCCGGCATCAGAAGTGGAACTACATTCTCACCCTCATCTTTTTTCTTCACCAACTAAGTCCTTTACAATGCTTTCACAGAAAGCTATGTGAGACAGTATTGTCAAGTTGTTTTATCTTCAGTAATCCTGAAATAGCAAATAGTTGTTTAAAAGTCCTACCTCCGATAACCAGAAGTACAAGTTTTCACCACCACACGAGACTTTTCATTATGAAACTGTAACTGAAAATAAAGTGGTAAAATTAATCAGCTCCATCTATTTTCAAAGTATAATCTTTAACCACATCTGGTTTCATTGTGTCTTCTCTTTCCTTTCTGTTTCTCCTTTCTATAAGTGGCACTGACGTATTTTCTTTTGTAGAATGCATGAGAACATTTCGTTCATCCTGCCCTGCTAGAATTACCATTTGTCACTGCAGAGGAATTTTATTTCATTTTTCTTTAGACACCCAACTCTTTTTCTTTATTGCAGCTGGAAGGCTCTTGTGATTGGCCTGTATAGTTCCTGCAAAACACGCGATCTGTTTCAACATTGCTTAAGCTAAAGCAACACCTGTATAAAAAAAGACTGTGTACAGAAGATACAACAATTGCCTTGCTGCACTTCTGATATTAGCCAGCTACTGAAGAATGATTCTCAGAAAAATCCAAGTCTAGACAAATCAATGACTCTGTCACTGTAGTGCCAAATATGGTATCACATTGGAAATTTACTGTTTCATGGATCTTGAATTACATAAACACTTAGTCCCCAAATTTTTCGTTTGCGAGGTTTTTACATTTTGAATAACACACGACCCTTGAACGATATGTAGATTTGTTAGCAGCAAAGTACTTATATAGTTTGTAAATTTAGAGGAAAATATATGTGGTGTCTGTACTTTTGGACATGTCTGAAAGAACAGACACTGTTTTGATCCTGCAACCACTACAAATCAAGACACAAAGGAATTAAAGACATTAGCTGCCAGTGGTCATTGATTCATATTAATGGGGCAAGTTGAAAATTTGTGCCAGACTGTGTTTCAAACCCAGGTCTCCTACATGCTAGGCAGATGCTCTCACCACTGCACCATCCAGACATAATGGTCACCACACCACGCAGACTGCCCTAGCATGCCTCCCGTCAGACTCAAATTCGCCTTAGTCAAATTACTCACAGTATCTCGCTAATCCCCATAAGAGTTTGAGCTTGGTGTGCATCTGCACTGAAGGAATCATTGAGCGCCATAGTCTTAATTATATATATGGGGTCTGTTCTTTTGGACAAAAATTGATGGCACAAATTTTCAACTTGCCGTATTGATATAAATCAATGCCCACTGGCAGGTAATGTCTTTAATACCATCTTGTCTTGATTCATAGTGGCTTCAAGATCAGAATGGCGTCTGTTCTTTCTGATATGTCCAAAAGAACACACACTATGTATATAATTAAGGCAATGATGACCAATGATCCCTTTAGTGCACCGTGCTCAAACTCTTAACGGAAATCAGTGATATGGTGCGAGTAATGGGCAGGGGCACTGCATCAGTGGTATGTGTAATAAGTAAAGAATTAGAGTCTGATGGGAAGCACGCTAGAGTTGTCCATGCAGTTGTAGTGACCAGTGTGTCCGGATGGTGTAGCAGTCAGTAAAATTGCCTAGTAGGCAGGAAACATGGGTTCGAATCCCAGTCTGGCTCCCTTGATATATCAATACCCTCTGGTATCTACTGTGTTGAATTCATCTGTGTCTTAATTTAGAGAAAATCAACAGCCAAGAAATCCAACAAGTTTTTCACTTTACTGAGACATGACTGAATCTCAGTATTACTTGTGTAACCCTCTCTGGATTAGAAACATGACATTCCAGGATAATTTGTATAAATTGTCTGGACTAAAACAGTCTGAATAGGAGGCAGGTAATTGTGATCATTCACTCAAAAAGTTCTACAAATTTTTACACATTTATAATGCTACAGTTAGTAGCACACCATGGGAGCATTTATTTTCTTCTACGGTAACATTTATCTGCCAAATTGTGGAGAATGTTATGGAAGTGGTGTCACTCTCTGTACTTTTACTGTAGCATACCTGTTCGTTTCATTTGCAGTTAGTTCAGCTAGGTCAGTCCTAAAATTTAACTGGAAGAAACCAACCGGTGTTGACGTAACATTAATAATTTCAATGATAAAACCACACTTTTAAATGTAAAAGGAAAATCTGTAAATTGAGAGTCGCCGCCGGTCCACATTCACCACAAATCTTCAGCCGAATCATAAGAAACAGCAGTATTTTTGCTGTTTTAATCATTCTTTTCACTCAAAATGGCTTAGAAGTGAATCACTACCACATCGAAATCATTGTCTCATGCACTTCCACTTAAAAGATTCCTCTAAAAGCTCTACGATCTCTTCCTCAGAAAGAACTAGCCATTTCTCACACAACTACTTTAATAATTACAACCCTTCTCTCAACACATCTGCTACAGCTACATGCCAAGTTGACACGTTTCTCTAGATCGCAGTACTATGCAGTACTGATGCTTAGTACAGTCTTAGATTCGAGAATGGAGAATGTGAGAGCTACGAAAAATCATGTCCATTGTGATTGACATTGGAGTGGAAAACAAAATTCAAAGTGTCGAGCACCACTCACCATTGGAGTGGAGAAGGTTAGGCAATATTCATGATCTTTAATTTTTTTTATCCTTGTTAGAATGATGTATTCCAATTAATGAAATTGTATGAATTTTGTGTAGTTTAAATTCTCTGTGGACAGAAGAACGGACCAATCTGACACTACTATAATTTCTGTTCCAATTCCAGCAGTAAATAATATTACTTTACAACATGTAGCACAATCATAAATGGAGTCTCAGCTGTGATTGATCAATCCACTGTAACGTGCTAGCAAGAAGTTGTTATGTAGAGTTTGAAAACATCTATTCAGATTTTCTGACAAGTGGAAATTCCAGTTTGTCTACAGATGTAACACAATTCCTCATTCCTGTCAGAACATGCCCTGATCATCTCGACAGATTCGGTAAAATGCATAAACATTCAGAATGGTAGCAAGAGGTAAAATACAGTGGTATATATGCCTACTCATTACAATTGTTGTCATGGAAAAACTCTGATATAAACATTCTAGAAGAGCAAGAAGATCCCACTACTTGTACCTGCCAAGTCAATGTCTCAATTATCAGATGATGTACATTTTTTTATCATAAGTCAGATTTTTGATTTAGTAACAGTTTCACAGAATTTAGAGAAAGTAGACTTTCACTTGAGGAACTGGAAAAATTGATATACATTTACGTTGATGAGCCAGTACTGCTTAACAGTGTATTCACACACTTTCAGAACACATCACAGTAGCATTCTGTGTGGCATAGATTCGACAAGTCAGTATATTTCTGGAGATGTGTAGAACCGGTGTCTAAGCACAGCTCACACGGTTCTTGTAAATATGGATCGGTGCTTAGCTGGCACCCAATAATATCCCAGATATGTTGCATTGGGTTCAGATCAGTGAATTCGGTGACCAAAACAGTACATGTTCACAATCATGTCCGTCAAAACACTGTAGAATGATTCTGAATTTGTGACATGGAATGTTACCTGCAGGAAGATGCCATTGCTGTCAGGGAAGACATTAAGGATGGAGGGATGCAGGTGGCCTGCAACAACGTTCTTGTAATTCTCGCCTGTCACAGTATATTTCATTATTAACACAGGTTTTATGGGAGCCCAGGTGAGTGTCCCCCACTGCATAATATAACAGCCTCCACCAGCACCCATCCATGGCACGGTGCCTGTTTTGAACACGATTTGCCTGGGTGAAGGCGTATCCGGCTAATTTGACTGAGCAACATGTTTCTGTCTATCCACGCCTGGTAACTACGATTCGGTGTCAAGTGCATTTGTAAGTCTTGATGTCATGGCATCAACTGGAAACAGGTTGGGGTCACCTACTGTGGAGCCCCATGTTCGAAAATGTGAGCTGAACAGTGTGCTTCGAAACAGTTGTGCCTTCACCGGCACTGTTGTCTGTCACCAGATTGCTACCTACCCCACTTTACAGAGTGGGAAAGTCAGCGATTTCCATCTTCTGTAATGAGGCATGGATGTCCAACACCGTGTCACATGCTTGCAGTGTTGTTATGTGATTTTCAATCTTGGGATGGGCAGTGGACATATTTTCTCATCAGTGTGTGTCCTTGGTAGCAATGTATGTGCACTGCAGTTATGTATTTTGGGTGTACATTCCTGTAAGACAATACTTGGTTTTAAATTTCAAGAAATCAACCCAGTCTGGAAGCTTGCGAACTGATAAGTCTAATCCCATTTGTGAGAAGTTGGTTGGAAATTTCCATTCTTCTTACCTCTGCAGAAAATAGAACTATTGCTGACAGTAACACACAAGCAGAATAACATACTTGTTCATCCTATCCATGCCCAACAACAAGAAACATTATCTCAAATTCTGGATTGTAGCTGGTGTAGATGCAAAGTATGAGATACATCCAGAAAGTAAGTTCTGAGTGTGTCCAGAGGAGGTATGTGGGAATAATGCAGCAGAGTTTGTCTTGTGATGGCGTGGTTACCACACAGTACTAGGATAAAATGGCTGCTCTGCTACTATCTCCCACCAGCTCCAAGGTTCATGCAGTTATCCAATATTTGCACGCTCAGAAGCAATCTCCAGCAGAGATCCATTACCAGTTGTGCTATGTGTATAGACACAACAATATAGTCAGACAATGGTGCAGGCAATTCGCTGAAGGACAAAGCAGTATTCACAACAAAGACCGTAGTGGTCCACCGTGATGGTGACACTAGAACTGATGGAAAATGTGTGGCAAGCAATTTTGCAGAATTGGCACTTCAAAATTTCAGAACTCTCTCATCCATACCCCCCCCCCCCCCCCCCCCCCACACCCCTCTCTCAGATGTCTTGCTTACTGTTGCATGAAATTGTTCCCTGTGGCTTGGTTTTCATAAAGTACATCCAAGATGAGTGCCGAGGCAATTGACAGATGAACACTGACATTCCTTCTGTGGTACACATAGAAAGGTGACACATTTCCTAAGCCTGTTGTCACTGGGGATGAAACATGGGTGTGCATGCCACACCAGAAACAAAAAGACCATCCATGCACTGCACCGTAGTAAGAAAAAAATCGTGTGCATTGCCTCCTGGGATCAACATGATGTCCTCCTGTGAGTTTTTCTGTTGTGAAGGGAGATCGTAAATGCTGATTGGCATTGTCAGACATTGAAAAATCTGAAGGATAGTGATCCAGCAAGAGACATGAGATGTTGACAAGAGAAGTTACACTTGTGCATGACAGTGCAAGATCCCATACAGCTCCAGCACCACATGAAGTGTGGTGAATCAGTTTGGATGGGACATCTTTGACCATCCACTCTACAGCCCTGACCTCACCCCAAGGGACGTTCATCTCTTCCATCTCATGAAGCGTTTTCAGCAAATAAAATGTCAAAGCTTTATTTTGCAGTTTATTAAAAATACTTTTAAACCACAAATGAAATTTGACAATAGATAACAGCAGGCTAAAGAAGCTCTAAGAGAAAAATTACCAAAAATAAACAACAAATTGCCACTGATGTGAAGAAATCCAACATTGAACCACACACTGCTACTACTGTGTGACAGTGCCCAGAAGGAAGCGGCATAGCATCTCAAGCACACCATTTGAGTTTCATATTCTCAATGAGCTCTCGAGCAGTTTGAAGCAGCATTCATAGCACTTGCTATTTCTCAATGTCACTGTCACATGATAGAGCATGTGGCTTTTACCTCAGTGATATTATCGACTTCATTTTCCTGCACTGCATTCATCCATGATGCAATGGTTTGTCTATAGGAAATTAATAATTGTGTCATGGAATGGATAGCTTTTGCTGCTATCTGTATTGTTTTGTACTTTTACGAAGTAACTATTTGCCTCACTGTGGCATGTTAATTTGTTAGAGACCTTGACAAAAAATTGGCACTATGTAGAAGTTGTGGAGCATGCAATATTTCACGAAGGATGTTTTTTGCTATATTTAGTTACATATTAACTGGGGAAAAAAGTGTTTGAGATCAACTGAGTTGTATAATGTACTGAAGTGAATTCTGTATTGTGGTAAGGTGCTCTACCAGTGCAACACTTTTGATACCTTCTTACAAATTCTCAAGAAATATTGATTGAGAACAAATTCCATTCCTACTTATGTCTGGCTGATAGTAGATAGGCCCCCTTGTTTGCATGCTGAAGTGACAGCAAGCAAAGAAGACACTGAAAACAATTTGTGTATTAGTAGTAGTACAGAGGCAAACAACTGGCCAGATGTATGTAGCAAACAGCTAATGCACATCTTGGTACATCATCATTTATAACCCAATAACAACCCAACAGATAAAAAAAGTTAACAATTGAATGAGAGTAAGCTTGTTATATTTGTGCCAGTTTTCAATGCCACATGTGCCCCTTGTTGTTGTTGTGGTCTTCAGCCCTGAGACTGGTTTGATGCAGCTCTCCATGCTACTCTATCCTGTGCAAGCTTCTTCATCTTCCAGTACCTACTGCAACCTACATCCTTTCTGAATCTGCTTAGTGTATTCATCTCTTGGTCTCCCTCTACGATTTTTACCCTCCACACTGCCCTCCAATACTAAATTGGTGATCCCTTGATGCCTCAGAACATGTCCTACCAACCGATCCCTTCTCCTAGTCATGTTGTGCCACAAACTTCTCTTCTCCCCAATCCTATTCAACACCTCCTCATTAGTTATGTGATCTACCCATCTAATCTTCAGCATTCTTCTGTAGCACCACATTTCGAAAGCTTCTATTCTCTTTTTGTCTAAACTGTTTATCGTCCATGTTTCACTTCCATACATGGCTACACTCCATACAAATACTTTCAGAAATGACTTCCTGACACTTAAATCTATACTCGATGCTAACAAATTTTTCTTCTTCAGAAACGCTTTTCTTCCCATTGCTAGTCTACATTTTATATCCTCTCTGCTTCGACCATCATCAGTTATTTTGCTCCCCAAATAGCAAAACTCCTTTACTACTTTAAGTGTCTCATTTCCTAATCTAATACCCTCAGCATCACCGTACTTAATTCAACTACGTTCCATTATCCTCGTTTTGCTTTTGTTGATGTTCATCTTATATCCTCCTTTCAAGACACTATCCATTCCGTTCAACTGCTTTTCCAAGTCCTTTGCTGTCTCTGACAGAATTACAATGTCATCGGCGAACCTCAAAGTTTTTATTTCTTCTCCCTGGATTTTAATACCTACTCCGAATTTTTCTTTTGTTTCCTTCACTGGTTGCTCAATATACAGATTGAATAACATCGGGGAGAGGCTACAACCCTCTCTCACTCTCTTCCGAACCACTGCTTTTCATGCCCCTCAACTCTTATAACTGCCCCTTAGGTTACTCTAAATGGAAAGCATGTAAAAAAGAATCTTGGCCATGTATAAGCTAGTGGCACCTGAGGTTATGAGCCGGAAGACTGATTAACACCACCAGTTATTTAGGACTGAGTTGAACATTTAATGCTGAACCTTTGGACTTGTAGCTTGAAATGTACCCAGTTAACCATCAATAATAAAAGTTGCCACCATGTTAGTGTGTGCTTATACACTCCTGGAAATGGAAAAAAGAACACATTGACACCGGTGTGTCAGACCCACCATACTTGCTCCGGACATTGCGAGAGGGCTGTACAAGCAATGATCACACGCACGGCACAGCGGACACACCAGGAACCGCGGTGTTGGCCGTCGAATGGCGCTAGCTGCGCAGCATTTGTGCACCGCCGCCGTCAGTGTCAGCCAGTTTGCCGTGGCATACGGAGCTCCATCGCAGTCTTTAACACTGGTAGCATGCCGCGACAGCGTGGACGTGAACCATATGTGCAGTTGACGGACTTTGAGCGAGGGCATATAGTGGGCATGCGGGAGGCCGGGTGGACGTACCGCCGAATTGCTCAACACGTGGGGCGTGAGGTCTCCACAGTACATCGATGTTGTCGCCAGTGGTCGGCGGAAGGTGCACGTGCCCGTCGACCTGGGACCGGACCGCAGCGACGCACGGGTGCACGCCAAGACCGTAGGATCCTACGCAGTGCCGTAGGGGACCTCACCGCCACTTCCCAGCAAATTAGGGACACTGTTGCTCCTGGGGTATCGGCGAGGACCATTCGCAACCGTCTCCATGAAGCTGGACTACGGTCCCGCACACCGTTAGGCCGTCTTCCGCTCACACCCCAACATCGTGCAGCCCGCCTCCCGTGGTGTCGCGACAGGCGTGAATGGAGGGACGAATGGAGACGTGTCGTCTTCAGCGATGAGAGTCGCTTCTGCCTTGGTGCCAATGATGGTCGTATGCGTGTTTGGCGCCATGCAGGTGAGCGCCACAATCAGGACTGCATACGACCGAGGCACACAGGGCCAACACCTGGCATCATGGTGTGGGGAGCGATCTCCTACACTGGCCGTACACCACTGGTGATCATCGAGGGGACACTGAATAGTGCACGGTACATCCAAACCGTCATCGAACCCATCGTTCTACCATTCCTGGACCGGTAAGGGAACTTGCTGTTGCAACAGGACAATGCACGTCCGCATGTATCCCGTGCCACCCAACGTGCTCTAGAAGGTGTAAGTCAACTACCCTGGCCAGCAAGATCTCCGGATCTGTCCCCCATTGAGCATGTTTGGGACTGGATGAAGCGTCGTCTCACGCGGTCTGCACGTCCAGCACGAACGCTGGTCCAACTGAGGCGCCAGGTGGAAATGGCATGGCAAGCCGTTCCACAGGACTACATCCAGCATCTCTACGATCGTCTCCATGGGAGAATAGCAGCCTGCATTGCTGCGAAAGGTGGATACACACTGTACTAGTGCCGACATTGTGCATGCTCTGTTGCCTGTGTCTATGTGCCTGTGGTTCTGTCAGTGTGATCATGTGATGTATCTGACCCCAGGAATGTGTCAATAAAGTTTCCCCTTCCTGGGACAATGAATTCACGGTGTTCTTATTTCAATTTCCAGGAGTGTAGTTCCCTGGCTACAAATGCTAGGCCCCTTCCTTCTATGTTTGCTTAGAAAATAAATCAGAAGGAAAATACACAGTAGAAAACTAAGATTACACAAACCAGGTGTCAACTTGAATTAATAGTCACCACCAAATTCTGGTCAAACGCAGAGTTGACTACCCAAAGGCAAAACATGCTACTGAGCACACAGTGCAGGATTTCAATGGCTGATTCATAACCCATGCAATCTGGATCCTTTCCCCCAACATCAGCTTCTCTGAATTATGTAGATGGGTGCTGCCCTTGCAACATAACCTTCGTGCTGTGGACTCAGTCTGTGCTAGCTCTGGTAGATAAGGCCTTGTCCCCCACCCATTTGAGGTGGTGCCAGCACAGTGTGTCAACCAGGATACTGCAGCTGCAGCTGAAGCTGAGGGCATTTAATGATGGCATGTGTGTTTGAAGCTTCCACATAAGCTGAACAACATTCAGTGATAGGTTTTTTGCTTTCTGAAAGTGAAAAACTGGCCAAATCTTTTCTTGAATGAGTTTATAGTATGCTGAAAGTTGAATGCACCATGGAAATTTTTGTATTTAGAATAGTTAAAAAAATGATTGCACATCAGCGACTGTGGGTCTTCTTGGGATACCTAAGGTATTGTCTTTTGTGATTATTTGGTAGTTCAGCATACAATATATAGTGCCTACCACTGGTGAACAAAGCAAACCCAGCAATGAGAGAAAAAAGTTGCACATCTCAAGGAAACGTGCGATATTGCTACATGCCAGTGCTTGTTCTCATGCTGCCCAGCTGATCTAAGAAACCACTGAAAAAGTGGGTTGGGAGATACTATCTCATTCTCTTTCAGTCCAGATTTGGTTCCTTTGATTTTCATTTATTTGGCCCACTGATGGGAAAAAAAGTTCAGCAGCAACTAGGAGGTCAAACAATTTGTGGGTAGATGGCTCAAAGAGCAAGACAAAGACTTCTTTGCATCAGGTATAAAAAAATTGTCCTTCATTTGGACAAATGTATTAATATTGGTGGGGATTATGTTGAAAAGTAGTGAAAAAAAAAGTTTTTTCTCCATCAGTTTGTCTCTTTAATTTGTTATCTCCCTTGTACACAATATGGTGCAAAGCATTGGGGAGGATAAATACGAACTAATGGGTGTTGCTGGTGAACTAGTGATCTGGAGAAAAAGGAAGAGGAAGCTCTGTTGCAATTAGTTTGGTTGGATTATATGGTATGAAATTTAATGTGAGGAAGAATGAGTTAACAGTTGTGACCAGGAAGAGGGTGGCGACTATCGCTGGACTCACGGTAGCAAGAGAACAGCTGACAAATGTTGATGGCTTCAGATTTCTTGGAATCATAGTGGAAAGAAATTTTAATAAATGAAGTCAATGACAGGGAGGCAAATGATAGCATTTCTGAGAAGTGCCAGGCGTTTGGTGTGGGTATAAAGGTTTCTACAAAAGACCAGGGGAATAACATATTAGACGTCCTATGTGCCTATCCTGATCTATGCTCCTGAATTTCAATGATGAAGAAAAGGTATTTAAGCAACACATAGGCATGTGAAGTGAAGTTTTACAGAAGCAGAGTGGGAGTAACAATAAAGGACAGAATAAGAAATGAAGAGGTCAGGACAATGGTAAAAGAAAGACCCTTACTGGAGCAGGCAGAATCGGAAAGACTGTGAGACAAACTGAGGGAAGAAGAGATTTCAAGGCAAAAGATCAAAGGCTAACTGGCTGAAAGAAGTTGAGGATAGTATTTGGAGAAAAGGAGAGGACTGGCAGAGGGTAGTTGCACAACGTTGGTCGGAGGATTGAGAGAAGTGGAGAGGGTTATGTGAAAATGTGGCCTAACTACTGTCTGGAAACTTTTCTTGATGATGATGGCAGAGGCTTATTTGAGGGGTGTGGAGACTTGTTCAAACAAAAGGATACTGTGGAGGACAGAACTGTAAGGTTTCTTTTATGCCTCTTTTATTTTAATTTCAGTAAAGACATACCTTGTATATTGCACCATGATTAGAAAACTGAAAGTAATAACTGAGTTCACAAACATAAAAAAGAAGTTAGAAAATCCATATTTTCACACAAGACTTGGTATTTTTTAAATTGAGCTTATGAATGAAGGACAATCTACGAAATAAAATTATCTAAATAGAAAAAGAAGGGAAAATATTCAGTAGTATAGATCAGATAGGCACAGATAAAACAACTTACAGGGGAGGAACGAGAACAGTGAGGTGCAAAAATTGAGAATCAACTTATACTTTCCAAGAAAAGTATTGGCATCATATCCCATGGTAGCAATGTGTAATGTGCAAAATGATACAATTACGTTTTATACTATTGTCTTCCATTTTAAAGAATAAAAAATGAAAAGTAAAAGTGTCTCACTGTACCAATGACTTTTTTACTAGTGGGAACAGTAAGACAGTGTTTAAAACCTTAGTGAACGTCATATAAATCAAACTTTATCTCAGGAACAGATTGTTGTCATTTTACCTTGCAATGAGCTGTGTAGGGTTTGGTACTAACAGTTTCATACATTTTTTTGTCACTGTAAGAAATATCAGGAACCAGAGGAAGCACAAATTTATTGTCTAATTGCAAAATTTTCCTGAAAACTGTCACTTCACCCTCAGATGACTCTTCTAAAATTCTAAGGATTTTTCCTACATAATATATTTTCATTTTTTAAATTGTACCGAAAGAAAATCAATCAGTTTGGTTAAGCACTCTAAGTCTTCAAAGTTAAGAAGTTCTGGCTCTGGATAGGGCTCTGGCAAATCAAAGTTCTCAACCTCTGAAGAATCTTGCAAAACTAATTAACTTTTTACAATGAAATGAGTACCCTTAGCTGCTTACAGGCGTTGACATACGTCAACGGGGACAGATGAAAATGTGTGCCCCGACCAGGACTCGAACCCAGGATCTCCAGCTTACATGGCAGATGCTCTATCCATCTGAGCCACCAAGGACACAGAGGATAGCGTGACTGCAGGGATTTATCTCTGGCACACCTCCCGCGAAACCCACATTCTCAACGTATTGTCCCGCACTACATTCGTAGTGCCCCTACCCATTATACTCATCACTCGTGGTGTGTTGCCGATTCCTGTAAGAGTTCGGGCACTGTTTGTGCATTCGCACAGAAGAAGAAGATGGTCAAGTGGCCGGTGAGCCTTAACAATATATATACTAAGATGGTATCTGTTCTTTCGGACATGTCCGAAAGAACAGATACCATCTTAGTATATATATAATTCACTTTTGTTAGAATCACTACCATCATCTAGAAAAAAATCCCCCTTTTGGTTTGGGTTACGTTTTTTGGTTTTTATTTCATTTGTTGTTCATTCCTTTTGGTGCATCTCTTGCAATCATTTTTCCTCCTTTAGATCATCAATGACTGTAATTTTTTCTTGGTGTAACCTCTGGGAAACCCTCATATCTTCTAGAGAGAGATAAGGACCAATGACCTCAGCAGTTTGGTCCCTTAGGAATTCACACACATTTGAGCATTTTTTCTTACTTGTCACCGCATATAGTGTTTTAATATCAAAATGTGATGGCTATTACTCATCAGTTTCAGTTGCAGGGAGTTTATGAGGTGTTAGGTCTGTTTCCAGGCTTCCACATAGAGGCCTATCAGTAACAGAGGATGGGAGAATGTCATCTTCATTGAACAAATGGTGATCAAATGGGAAAAAGGCTGTCTTCTTAAACCTAGCAATGATATTAACTGTAGTCATTCCTTGGAGATATGCTATTCCCCACACAGTGAGGAGCATTGCTAACTGAAAATGTTTTGCCTGTGTGTGACATCATCCATGTATCTACAAGTGCATTGCAAAATATGTGAAATTGTTTCATGACACTGACATCAAGAGGCTGCAATTTATTGGCGCAGTGAGGTAGAATTGTCAAAATTGTTATTCCAGTCTTCTTGCTCAGAATTACAGCATCTATTTAGATGTGGCTCTTGTGAATATCTATGAGTACAAAGATGGATTTGCTTTGGAGCTGGCTGAAAATTCTTTGAAGTGCTTAATGACCTTTACAAAATATTCTGAGCTCATTCATGCTCCTTTAGTGGCAAAATCTAATGTGCCACAAGGTGCTCCCAATGTCATATCTTCTTTGGAATTCACATGTGGTCGGGAGTTGAGGGGGGAGGGGGGGTGAGGGAGGGGGGTAGGCTGTTACCAAGAACATTTATAATACAATATGCCATAAATAATGTTCTGCACTCTGTACTGGTAACTTTGCTAACTTGTTTCATACCACTTAATGCCAAAATCTTCTGTCACTACTCCACTGTTGTTGTTCCAGTTTCATCTACATTGAAAATGCGTGAGTGATCAGCAAAATTTGGGTGATGCTTGACAACTTCTTCTGGTTTATCAAAGAAGGCTGACATATTAATTTAGCAAAAAGCTGCAGCTCTAGACAAGCTGCATCCTTAAGGTGTTTGAAGAGGTAGTCAATGGATGCTTTCTAATTTTTAGTCCATGTTTTTAACTAATTCATAAGCTATGATATGGCAATCTTTCATAGTAAGTCCACAAAACATTTTAGAGCATACAATTAAATATCCACTTAAATTACTTTCCAACTCTGATTGGAAATGCAGTTCGCTGAATAGTTGGGGCATGTAATGATTTTTTCACTCTGCAGCAGAGTGCGCGCTGATATGAAACTTCCTGGCAGATTAAAACTCGGGACCTTTGCCTTTCGTGGGCAAGTGCTCTAGCATCTGAGCTACCCAAGCACGACTCATGCCCTGTCCCACAGCTTTACTTCTGCCAGTACCTCGTCTCCTACCTTCCAAACTTTACAGAAGCTCTCTGTGAACCTTGCAGAACTAGCACTCCTGAAAGAAAGGATATTGCGGAGACATGGCTAGAGCACTTGCCCGCGAAAGGCAAAGGTCCCAAGTTCGAGTCTTGGTCCAGTACACAGTTTTAATCTGCCAGGAAGTTTCAGTTGGGGCATATTTTCACAGCATTAAACTTACAGTATTTCTTGACATATCAACTGACAGTTTGAAAGAATAACCTAAACTGTTTACACGCTCATTTTATTTTTGATTTTCAGCATAATGGCTTCTTTCATTGAAGATTCTGAAAATCTTTCTATTCCCTTGTTTTTCTTCTTTCTCCTGGGTACTGTATAACTTAAAACTAATTTTTTTAAATTAGAAATACCAGATTCACTGTTTTTTAGGGCAGCAGCTGTTTTTAGGAACAAAGAATAAGCATTGAGATCAGTGAGACGTGTCTCACTGTACCCTCATCATTCATGTCTCACTGTTCCGCAGTGCAGATATTTTTTTCAGAATGGCACCAGATAACGACAGCGTGCACCCCCATTTCAACAGAGGTGGTTTCCATGTTGTGGAAAGACATTACCTTTGAGTGAACCGTAAAATTTTTTCTAAATATTTGATGGTCTACACATAAACAAGTAACTTAAATATAGTAAAAACTTATTTTTGTTACCTCTACGCATTAATATACTGACAGTGGAATCACAAGAACAATATCAGAAATGAAACTTAGAAAACCTGAGAATAAATAATAATGTTTCTCACAGCCACAGTAGGTACCAACAACTGAACCAAAACTTCAGAGAAGATAGTAAAGCCTCAGTGTTCTCACTCCTCCCCCAAATTTGTTGGAGAGAAAAAGTCTGGAATACGCAGAACACCCATGCTAGTGTCTTTCTCCACATAATATATAGACAATACTTGTAGTTTACATCATATTTCATTTCTAAAATTAGTTATCTTTCTGCTCTTATCCATCAATGGAGCTTTTTATTTTATATCAGGTCACTCCAAGGAATGCATTTTTCAGTTAATCTAAATTTCTAATGTTCTTAGGAAATTCATTATAAGGTCCACATATCTGCATTACACAAAAGAGCTTGCTGACTATAATATCTACTGAGTAAGGTAGCACAGTATACTTGCATTCGGGAGGATGATGGTTCAAATCCCTGTCAGTGATGGTGGATTGATTCCCTAGAAAGGGCATGGCCAGTTTCTTTCCCCATCCTTTCTTAATCTGAGCTAGTGTTTAATTTCTAATGACCTCATTGTGGATGGGACATTAAACATCAGTCTTCCTTCCTTTTTCCTGTAACGCCTAGCTACCCACAGTCAGCTTCAGGCTGAATTTGTGACATAACAGTGCTTTCTTTTTTTCCTATAGTAGAAACTCCCACCTCTGCAAGTGCAGCTCTGTTCTGCAAATGAATTGTTCACTCTGTATAAGAAAGGAGTCCTCTGTGCTGTGAATAGTGGCTTAAATGAAAGGTAAACACAAACAATGCATGAGACTACTCATGTCTCATTCTTGTTTATCCATTCATGGTGAGCAGTGTGTGGTCTCTTGCTGAAGTTGACAACATAATGTCACAAAGATGCAAAGATGCCATTTGGACCCAGTTTTGAAGGGTAGAATACTTTGCCATCTGGAGGCAGGCCAGACACAGACCACAGTCTCAGTATCCTTGGATGTGCCACAAAATTTTATTTTGAGGCTGGAGATGGTGGCTGTAGGTCAGGAAGGCTGACCAAGAACAGCTACTCACAGCAAGCCATCTGGCTATAGCTGCCTAACAAAATTAAAGTACACCTGCTAGAGAAATGGCTGCAGAGGTTGCAGCTGCCTCAGGATGGTGATGATGATGACGTTGGGTTTGTGGGGCGCTCAACTGCGTGGTTATCAGCGCCCGTACAATGATCCAATCTGTGCTCAGTCCAATTTTGCCACTTTCCTGGATGATGATGAAATGATGAGGACAACACAAACACCCAGTCATCTCGAGGCAAGTGAAAATCCCTGACCCCGCCGGGAATCGAACCCGGGACCCCGTGCTCGGGAAGCGAGAACGCTACCGCGAGACCACGAGCGGCGGACTCTGCTGCCTCAGGAGTAGCTATTTTCTGACAAACTGTGTATCAAAGGCTTAGAACAGCAGGGCTGTTTGCCAGACATGTGGCCATGTGAATCCCACTCACTCCAGCACAGAGATGGGGCCGTGTGTTTTGGAGTCGGCAACATCGCAATTGGATCATGAATGAATGGAGGAATGTGCTCTCCACAGATGAATCTCACTTCTGTTTGTCAAATGATTCTTGTTGCACATTACCCTGGAGAGAACCTGGTAGCTGATACAACCCCAGGAACAGAAAGACTCCAGTCTTGCGGTGATGATGTCATAGTGTGAGGAGGCATCTAGATAAATGGCCATACGGAGCTGCACATCTTTGTTGATGGTCAGAGGAATACTGAACCATATGTTCACCTTTTCAGAGTTGCAGTTGGTCCATACTTCCTCTTTATGGATGATAACACCTATCAACATTGAGATGCTCTGGTGGATGAATTTCTTGAACGTGGAGAAATCCCATTGCATGGACTGGCCAGCAAGGTCCACAGATCTGAATCCTATAGAATACGTCTGGAATGCATTAGGGAAGCAAATTGCATCCTGTCACCCTCCACTAAGAACAATTCCAGACCTCCGCACTGCTTCTGCTGAGGAATGGGATCAGCTGCGATAACAGCTCGTGAGCCATCTCGTAGAGAGCATGCCATGTTGCTGTGCAGAATGTGTGGCTGTTGGGGATAATCATATCCCCTATTAACAGCTTTTTTTTTGCTGGAGAGGTTTTCCAGTTGTGTTATTTTCTTACAAATGTGTATCTTAGCCAGCAGAACTTTTCTGACATAAATGTTTAGGACACTATTGTATGCCAAATGTCTTGTGATTAAGCTGTATCTTTTCCAGTAATTCTTCTGACATCCTGATAAGGCAGTAATATCCTCTTTTTGTGATTATTCTCTACTTTTGGACATTAGTGTACTTCCAAGTGATTCCATGGTGGACACAGTAGTATCATATTTCTGAGTGTTGGATTTAGAAAAGCTCTGACAGCTATGTGTTTGCTGCATGTTGCATTTTCTAAATAAACAGTAAGTGATAGACTTCTACAACTTGCAAAGTGTTGCATAATTATCAGAAATCTATAAGTGAACAGCTCAGCATGAACTGCATGTATTGTGCCACATGTGAACAGGACCATGTAGGACCCTCTGCCAAGCACTTAACTGTGAACTGCAGAGTATTCATGTATGAGAGTGTGCTGAAAAGCAGTGCTCTGAAATTTTTATTTTTTTCTCAATATCGGTTGTGGTATTACATGTCGACTTTCCCACTTCGCTGACACAAGTTGCAATCCTCTGCCGCTAGAGGCCTTTGAATTGTAGCTCGTAACATGATGATGCGTACCATAACTATGACAGTGCATATGAAACAGCATGCTGTAATCAGGTTCTGAATTTGAAGAGTTCGTCTATGTGTGGAGCACCATTTCCTTCAGCATGACAATGCCAGAACTCATATAAATGCACCAAGATCTGCAACAACCTAATGCCTTGGGTTCACTGCCGTCCATCATCTTCCATACAGTCCTGACGGTCCTGACTTGCCTCCATCTGATTTTCATCTGTTTCCAAAACATAGACAACAGCTCTGAGGACCTATGTTGAACACATGTAAGCAGATGTGAGGTTGTGGCTTCATCAACAAAGACAAACATTCTGCAGCTACGGCATCAACAAATTGCACTCTAATTGGGAGAAATGTGTTCATGGTCAGGATGACTATGTTGAGAAATAAACATGTAGACATAAAGAATAAAGATGTAGAATGTTAATAAAGTTTGTTTTATTTAAAAGTCTTAAGAGTTTTCACATAAAAAATTTGGAGGCATCACTTTTCAGTGTGCCCTTGTAGCTGTAAACGTAGACATAGACTTCTTGATTTGGTGGCAAATTTTAACATACACTGCCTAATAAAAAAAAAGAAAAAAAAAGAGTGAAGCATCCAGAAGTGGAGGAGGAAATTATATGAAACTTCACAGGTATGTGATGTTAGATCAGTGATTATGAAATCTAGTCAGATTTATAAAGAACTTGGCAGGCTCTTGAGCGTTCTTCCAACTGGTTTGATGCCACCCATCATGAATTCTTCTGCGCTAATCTCTTCATCTCACAGTAGCACTTGCATCCTATGCCCTCAGTTATTTGTTTATAGTATTCAAATATCTATCTTCCCACACAGTTTTTACCCTCTACAGCTCCCTCTAGTATCATAGTGGCCATTCCCTGATACTGTAACACATGTCCTATCATCCTGTGCCTTCTCCTCGTCAGTGTTTTGCATATGTTCCTTTCTATGCTAATTCTGGACAGCGCCTCCTCATTTCTTACCTTATCAGTCTACCCAATTTCAACATTCTGCTATCACACCACATCTCAAATGCTTAATTTCCCTTCTGTTCCAGTTTCCCCACTGTCCACAATTCACTGCCATACTTTGTGGTGTTCCAGATGTACATTCTCAGAAATTTCTTCCTCATGTCAAGGCCTATGTTTGATACCAGAAGACTTCTCCTGGCCAAGAATGCCCTGTTTGTATATACTAGTCTACACTTTATGTCCTCCTTGCTTCATCTGTCATGGGTAATTTTGCTTCCAAGGTAGGAGAATTCCTTAACTTCATCTACTTTGTGCTCACCAATTTTGGTTTTAAGTTTCTCATTATTGGGACTTCTGCTGCATCTCTTTACCTTTGTCTTTTTGCAGTTTACTCTCAATCCAATTCTGTACTCATTAGACTGGTGATTTCTGTAATTCTATTTTCACATTCACTGAGGATAGCAATATCTTCAGCAAATCTTATTAATGATATTGTTTCACTCTGAATTTTCATCCCACTCTTGAAACTTACTTTCATTCTTTCATTGCTTTTCTGATGTATTGATTGAACAGTACAGCAAAAGACAGCATCCTGTCTTACACCCTTTTTAATCTAAGCACTACATCCCTGATGTTCCAGTCTTATTGTTCCCTCTCGGTTCTTGTACATATTGTATATTACCCAACTATAGCTTACTCCTATTTTCCTCAGAATCACATACATTTTGCACCATTTTACATAGCTGAATGCTGTTTCTAGGTTGATGAATCTTATGAATGTGTTTCAATTCTTCTTCAGACATGCTTTCATTGTGAAGCGTAATTTGAGAACGGCCTCTCTGGTGCCTTTACTTTTCCTAAAGCCAAACACATCATCACCTAACAGATCCTCAATTTTGTTTTCTATTCTTCCATATATTATTCTTGTCTGCAGCTTGGCTGCATGAGCTGTTAAGTTGATTTTGCAGTAGTCTTCACACTCATCTAACTTGGCCGTATGGGTCCACTTATTTATAAGATGTTGCATTCCCTCTGATCTGGAGGCTGGAAATGATTTGGTGGGGAAGAGTATCATAAACTCATTGTTTCCTCTGCTGAGCAAGCTATACCACAACTTTTAACTGGTCCTTGATATCCTGGATACTGACTCTGGGATGCAGCTGATGTCCAAACTGGTCCCACTGATGTTTTATAGAAGACAGATTTGGGGATCTTACTGGTCACCAGATAGTCACATTACACAGATAGTTCATAGGGAAACTTGGTGATGTGAGGATATAGGATGTCCTTGACATACTGTTGTGCTGTCAATAGTTCCCTCAGTCATAACCAAACGTTACCGGGCTGGATCTTCGCACCATGATGCTAGGAGTACTGGTAATACCACTTTGCCTCTCCAAATCATCGGAAGAATGGGATCTTGCCCTTGGTCACCACCATACTCAATTATGATGGTCATCCAGAATATTGCTGAATACAGTGTGACACCATTCATCAGCAATCCATGTCTCTCAGTCACGGCACCTGTCCAGATGCAGCCATTTGCTTTGTGGTGTTAATGGCAGCCCAAACATAGGACAGTAATTTGGTAGACAGCAAGTCTCCAACCAAAGGTGTAGGATGACACAAAATTTTGCAAGGAGTTTATTACTTGCTCTCAGATGACAGATGTGGGTGTGGTAGGGTTACAGAGTAGATGGTGCACAATATGGTGACCCTGTTTTATGGTAATCAGAAGTGGTCATTTGGAACTTCAGTCACAACTATGCCTGCCTCACATTTCCATGCTGTCCAACATCTGTCCACTGTCCCATTTGAATGGGCCATTAATAGGAATACTGCACTATTTGACCAGCCAACAAAATGGAGACCCACAATGACAGAATTTATCAGGTGCTAACACTGTCTCATACAAGTTCGTGTCATCTCCATTACTGCATATGGATTTACGAGTTGAACTCTGTCCATCAATAACTGTGTATTATCTTGCAAGGACAGGTAAGAGTGAATATCTCTTCTAAAAGCTTGCTGTCCTCACAAATCCCAAACTCTTCATGCAACTCTCTTAGCACAATGTGTACACAGAGAAGGATGAAATCTTATACGTACGTATTTGATCAAAAGCTCCGAGAGAAGACAATGCTCATTCAGGGTAATTGATGTTGGACAAAGCAGCAAATTGTAGTCTACCACTGAGCTGAATCATGCCATCTGACAGGAAAGAGTTGTACTGACCAAACTTTGATGATTTGGGTAACTGTCCTCCCTTACACAATCCATACAGTTTGGCAGTGAATTGTTGCTCTTAAGCTCTTCTGATCCAATTTTTGCAATTCCATAGCATTCAAACTGCCAGTACTTCTAACCTTGTTCTTCATGATATCAAGAAATTGAAATACAAGGTTAGTTGTATGCTGTATTCATCAGTGTGGACTGAACTATGTGGTGTTCAACAAGGGTTCAGTGATGGCCATCAGAGTGACTTGTTCAGGTTTGGGTCTCTGGCATAGATTTATGAAGAGCTGGGATGTCCAGTTGTCATTGGTGAATGTCTTCTGAAAGCCATGGTGAACCATACCACCAGATGTCAAGCATTACTAGCAAATCTGGTTCTAGTCTCTAAGTGAGATGATCTGTGGGATTTTGTCTTCCAGGACAGTGCCTCCATTAACCGGGTGTAATGTTGGTTGCAGTATTTCTACTACTCAATTTGCAAATAAAGGTTTTCAATTTCTTGGGATCATTTTGTACCCACTCCAAGATAACCATTGAATCACTCCATGAAGTAGCTTCTGTTGTCATCAAAACATGTTCCCTGGCAAAAGTAATGATGGAGCTGACCAATGCAGCAAGTAAATCCAACCTAGGTGAGGTTACTTTCTGGACTGGTAACAGTCTGTTCTTGCTGCAAACAATGTGTGGTGTGTAACCAATTTCAATGTGCAATCATACATACAAAACAGCATCACAAACTCATTCAGATGCACCGCAGAACACACACGCCTCTGCAGAATCGTTTGTCCTTGTTATAGCTATCCATTTGGGAAAGTACAGTGATGACAAGTGGTGAAATTTTGAAATCGGAGTGCCAACTACATGCAAGATCTGTGAATAAAACTTCCTTTCATGCAAGACCCCTCACCCATGTGTCTTGGAAGTTTAGTTTAGCCACAATCTCAATGGCTGTGAACAGATAAAAAGGGTTGTAAAACTGAGGTGTTGCTCGAAGAACTTTTCCCTTATTACACAGTTTGATTGATGTGATGATGCACTGAACATGATCCTGTATCTGACAGTTCCACTGCTACATTTCTTCACTAAATGGTGTGGCAGGTAAAACACATTTCCAGCTGTGTAGTCCTTAGATGCAATTTCTAGCTGATACCTCTTAATGTAGTCTGACATGTTCTCAAGTTAAATAAGTTTCAGTTCCTCATTCCCTTGCAACTTGTTTTGTAAGAAGCAAAGATATGGTTCAGAAGCAGTACACTTGCCTGCAAATCTGTCCATTCTCTTTGTGGTATGACTCTTGAAACTTCTGCGAGACAGGGTTGTGCATGGGTCTCAATGCTCACACGTGATGCTGTGTTAAGCCAACAGTCTCCCAAGTCACAAAAGAGGCACACTGACTCATCAGGCATCTCACTGGAGTAGCCATGAAAGAAGTTGTTGATTGCTTTATCAGTTGTGTTTCTTCTAAGAATACCTAAAAAGGTTGTGGGAAGAAGAATGAATGAAGTGATTCTTTAATTGGTTGTTTCAATGTCAATTTTCCCAAAGTAATCAACTCTGATCAGAACTTCAACAGAGGGATCTGCTACCTGTGTACCCTCCATCAAGGTCATATCTCCCATATGTTGTGGTTCTGTCAGTTGATTTGAGAATTTATTGCTGCTTTTGAATGCTTTAACTGATATGTGGGCACCTGTGGAGTAGCCCATCATATCAATATGAACTATCCTTCTTGAGAGAAACAAAGTGTAGGATGATACAAATGACATTATTTTCAGAGTTGTGGTTTCTGTTATATTGAGTTTGAGATCTTTGATCAGTGAATGGTGGATAGAACTTTACTGACCCCTTGTGTCTAGGGTTGTACGTATCAGTTTACTCCTACCGGTTGGTTCTCTGATACACATACAAATAGTTTACAGGTATGTGCAGCCAGAAATCATTTCAGTCTTGTACACTGTCATGAGGATGCTACTGCAGATGGAAATGTGGAGCTCTCCCTTAAAGTTATCAAAGGATGGCTTGCCTCATTTAAAACAGTGATTTTTATTGTGGCCACATCTACACAGTACATGCAAAGAGGTCTGAATTTTGTTGCTGCTTCTTCTTCTTGTCACTCTTCACTTTAATCTTCACATGAAAAACAGGTGCCAAGGGTACATACTTTACTATCTTTAACCTTTTGCTTGCATGTGTATGTAAGCCATTGTCTGCAAACTTCTTCTGTGAATGCACATAGTGGTTTGGGGAGAAGGGGGATGAGCACTCTTCCATAAGAAACTACACTCTCTCATAGTGCTCATAATGCTTGGATCCACTTATAGCACTCAATGTAGCTGGCAATGAGAGCCTCTGGACTGCCTAAAGTAGAAGCATTGAGGTTCATCAAGTAGTCAAGATGTCGTTGGATAATCCTGTTATCCCTGTACTTGGATTTCAAAATTTGTTTTGTCTGCTCATTTCTATCAGCTGTAACAGCAAGTCCTTGGGTTCCTCATTTGAATATTCATGGAGAAATGTGCTTATTCATAATCAATGCCATCTACATTTCACCTATGAAAGCTGTGATTGAGGCCATGCTTCTGCGCCACCAGAGAGAGGGTACTGTCGAGCTGCTCCAGTTGGCAAATGTAATCAGCTATATTTTGATCTCCTGAACACGATCCTGCTAAAAGCCCCTTTGCCTCTCAAATAGCACACGTACATTTGTCTGTGTAGTCACTGTAAGGTTCTTTATCGGCCTCACACTCAGTCTCATCAAGCAAATTCAGTATTAATAATATTATGAAATGGCCTCAACCTTCGTTAGTCATTGTCCTCGCCCATCCAAACCCTTCCCTGTTCCCATTTCAGCACTGCACAGCCCTCATTCCACCATCACGCCCATCTTTTTAATTCTCTTCTTTTCCGCTACCCTTTCCCCTCCCCATCCTCTCCCCTGCCCTGCACCTAACCTCCTGACTGCACATAGCTGCGCTACCCTGCCTCTATCTCATCCTTGCGCGCTCCCCAGCAGCGCTTCACTGTCTGCGACCCCTATCCTACTATCCCTCCTCCCCCTCCCTGCCCCAGCCTCCTCCTTACCCCCAGCCATTTGCCACTCCCATCATGCACTGGTACTGTTGCTCTCAGTGTGGCTTCAGTTGCCCGAGACTCCAGCTATGTGTGTGTGAGTTGCATCTGAATGTAATTTGCATTTGTGTGTGTGTGTGTGTGTGTGTGTGTGTGTGTGTGTGTGTGTGTGTGTGTGTTTGTTTGATGAAGGCCTTACTGGCTGAAAGCTTTATTTGTGACAAGTCTCTTTGTTGTGCCTATCTGTGACTCAGATCTCCACTATATGATGAGTAGCAACCTTCCTTTTCATAATATTGTGACATCCCATCCTGGATTTTCCGTTGTTTGAAATTCAGTATTAAGTCATTTAGTGTGTTCAGCTCTTCTAGCATTTCCTGCAATCATTCCTGACAGTATCCAATTTCCTCCACCGGCATCTGGCTCATACAGTGTTCAAGCACAGAGCTGTACCTTTGTGTTGCAGTTTTGGGAGAATCATGACCTTGTCAGTCATGCCTTTGCTACTGGTGTGACAGTGCATCTGAAATAGCCGGCCCCCTAATAAGTAGTTGCTGTTGCTAAGAGATTGCCATGACAGTGCATCTGTAATAGTCGGCCCCCTAATAAGTAGTTGCCGTTGTTAAGAGATGGGACTGCTGAACCATAGTTCACTGTCTGTACTCATTAGGAATGTTTCCTGTTTCTCAACAGATGGTGCTGCTGTCTAGTAGGACAAGCAGTTTCCTTTTGCATTCAATAATACACCAACTGCACAATATTACCCACAAAGATGCATGCACCAAGCAAATAACTAATAAGTAATGTCCATATGAATGCAGTACAGCAGTGCCACGACTTATCTCCACGAGCTAAATGTGGCTCGGTGTGATCGTATTTCGAGACTGAAGTCAGTCAAAATCCTCTCTGTCAACATAGACTCCTCCTGAAAGTGTTGTACTAATTAATCTCTTGACATGCTCTGGGTTTCAGCATGAAAATTTTGCTTCTTACCACCACTTAAAATGATTCAAATCAGCACACATAGCTTTATTTCACAGTATCAATTACAGTTACAGTCACATCACACACATCAGTCTACTACTATAGAGCACTGATTATCTGAATATTGATAAACTGAAACATCCATTAACCAAATGGGTCCCAGACAGCAAATTTAAATCTGCATGCCATCCAGTTCAGCTAGCAGCTGTTTGTTCTTTTGCTCTGCAGCTCTTTTCCTCTCCCTATCAACAATGAATGAGCAATCACATGCTTTTGACCTTGAGCCTCTAGTCAGCACTCATCAGTGGCATCTTAGACTTCGCTTGTAACATTATGCTGTAGTTATACCATTTGCAATCATAAATAAATGTAATGGCATTGTTCGCATTATTTCCAGTAAATTTAAAATAATAGGCCAATTGAAAAATGGTGCTAGTGGGTCAAGCTTAGCTAGGGAATATGCAGTAAGGCATGCCATAATATCAGATATTAAAAACAACAGTGATGCCATTACAAAATTTGCAAGTCAACTTGGCAATGAAGACAGAACATTACTCAGAAAAACATTGAAAATGGCAGAAAACCAAGGTGTACAGACTGCAAATTACACATGGTTTATGCAGGTAAGGAGCCAAAGATAACCAATAAGTGACCCTTTGATTTAATGAAAAAGAGCTTGAAATAACTAAGGAACTTGGGGTTAACGCTGACTTTAAAGGACTATCGGCTGGCTTACACACTTAAAATCGAGGCACAGAATTAGAGAATTGGACATTCAGGGTAAAAAACTGTCAGCTGATACTGAAGCAGCTGAATGTTTTAAAGTATGTTTTAACAGACTTATTTATAAGGAAGGCTATAACAAAATCATTGTTTACAATGCAGATGAAATTGGTTTGTACTGGGAGAAAATGATAACGAAATCCCTAGTTTCCAACAAAGACATGTCAGCACCTAGTTATAAGGCAAGCAAATCACACATCACTGCTAGAATATGAGGAATGTTACTGGAACACACAGGCTAGATTGCAGGTCACCTACAGGAATCAAAAGAATTCATGGAGGGATACATTTTTGCCTTCAAATATTATTTCTTTCTTCCAGCAATTGGATCAGGGGATCACTGAAGCCTTCAAATGGGATTATAGAAAGGCATTGCTACATATGATTCTAATTGGAAAAAGATATCAAAAAACAATTCAGGAAGTGTACGCCAGAATTAACTTGGACGTTGTGCACATGGCAGCAGAAGCTTGGGCTCTTATAAAGGGCACTGCCCTCGGAATAAGCTCCTTCCATCAGATGAGCTTATCACTGCAACTGAAGACCCACCAAAGAGCCAATTTTATCGCAACTAGCTGTGCTGATTAAGAATATTCAGGATTTGAAGACTGTGATAAGGAAAACATTCAAGACTGGCTAGAATGTAATGCTAGTGACCCTGATTATCAGTTACTGATGAATGATAAGTCATTGCAAGTGCTGACAATGACTAACATCCTTGCAGCAACAAGGAAGAGCGTCATGACAAAATTCTTTTTGAAAACTGAAGGACTACTTTAATAGCAAATATCTACTTTATATAAGGTTTGTACAGTTTTTTATAATACATATAAAATATACCAATGGAGGGCAATGAAAACCTTGTAATTCCAGTAAACAGAACTCCATGAACAAGGAGAGATTTGAAAGTGTGTGGATTTCTCTAATCTATCAATAACTAAGGCTTCTACTATATAGTTAAAAGTGTAGCACCATCATCTGTATAAATTCATATATTTTTAAGAATCCACTTTTGCTTTTTCTGTAAAATTTAAAAGATGGTGTTATGAGGTTTTCATTTCCTACCATCAATATGCAATTTTGGGTTTAATACATTCTAACAATGGAAAATCCAAGAAGGAATAACAACCATATTACAAAAAGGAAAGATTCCTACTCACCAAATAGCAAAGATGTTGAGTTGCAGACAAGAACAACAAAAAGATTACTAAATACACAACCTTTCGGCCAGATGGCCTTCTCCCAAAATACACAAAACACACACACACACACATTCACACAAAAACTGCTCACACACACTTGACTACTGTCTGTGGACCCAGCAGCCAGAGACAGTGGTCATTTGTGTGTGAGCTGCGTTTGTACGAATGTGTGTGTGTGTGTGTGTGTGTGTTGTCTATTTCAGGGGGCCTTCTGGCCAAATGCTTATTTTTTTAGTACTGTCTTTTAGTTGTGTATGTCTGCAACTCAACATCTCCACTGTATGGGAGTAGCAATCTTTCCCTTTCATAACATTGTCATTTATCTGTTGCTTTGTTTCATACTGCTCCAGTGATAGTTAATACATTTGTTTATGTAAAAGATCAGTTTTCTGAACACTCCTTGTCCTGAACTGTTTTGAATAATGGATAATCTGCTGTAGTACTATAAAATGTCATCATATGGCATAAGAGTGTCCTTTCATTCCTCAACAGAAGTATTAGGTTTGATTTGGTTTTCCTTGTAGTAGACCACGAGCTGCTGTTTAAGGGCTTCTGACTTTTTTTTCCAATGGTATCCAGTTTACCTACTTAGACTGTACTGGCACAGTCACCTGCATCTATAAAGCGTTTAGTTGCCTTCAGAGCATGGCTGGTCATTGTTATATAGATACTGGAAAGCGATGAAACTAGTGTGCCGCCTTCTGATAAGCTGTTCTGTGTTCTTGACGGGATTCCTTGCCCTTGAAAATCTACAAAGAATCTTCTATTTTGGGAGAGATTTCCAAATATTTGTGCCATGCCATCATTTTACTTAATGCATGCATTTTACTTAATAGCAGTCAGTGGGTTATCTGTAGTTAAATTTCATACAATCGTACTTTTAAAATATCCAGTCACCAAGCAGCGGCACACACACACACACACACACACACACACACACACAAGAGAAGGTTATACTTATGCAAGCTTTCAGAGCCACTGCTTGAAAGGGAAGGAAGAGGGGTGAAGGAAAAGGACTGGAGAGGTTAGGAAAAATAGGTAGATTTCGGAAACATCAACCCAGGGGCACAGGTCAGGGCAGACTTATTGGATGAGATGAGAAGGGAAGAGTTATTGTTGGGGGCTGCACCAGATGATATTTGAAAACCTGACAGCTTAAAGATGGAAGACAGGGTAATATGCAAAACAGAGATTATTGCAAAAACCTCGTGCATGAGTTAATAAGAATGAAAAGCTAAGTGCATTGTAAGTAACAGAACTGGTTGGGGGACGGAGAAAAATATGCAGGTCAGAAAATGAAAGATGTAGAATACTAAAATGGAGTGAAGAAAGGCGTAGTTACTGTGAAAAAATGCTGAGATAGAAGAAACTAATGTAAATGAAGGCCAGGTGTATGGTGAGAACCAAGAACATGTACCACCTGTGGAGTTCTGAGAAAGTTGTGTCTAGGGGAAGAATCCAGGTGGCACACATGGTGAAACAGGCACCGAGGTCACGACTGTCATGTTGTAGAGCATGGTCTACAACAGGATATTGTGTGTTGCCGGCAAATACCTCTCTGCCTATGCCCACTCATCCTAACTGATAACTTGGTGGTAGTCATTGCACTGTAAAAGGTCGAACAGTGTTTCCATAATAGGTGGTACAGAACATGTCATTTCACAAGTGGCTCTGCCTTTGATAGTATATGTTTTGCCAGTTACAGGACTAGTAGGAGGGTGCATAGGGCAGGTCTTGCAGTGGGGATGGTCACAGGGATAGGAGGCGTAGAGTACGGAGATGCGTGCAGAAGGACCATAGGATCTGAACAAGGACATTGCGGAGATTGGAAAGGCGACAGAAAGCTAGTGTAGAGGTGGTGGGCAAAATCTCAGACAGAATGGATCTCTTTTCAGGGCTTGATATTAGGAAGTCATGGCCTTGTTGAAATAGTTGATTAATGCATTAAAGACCAGGGTAACACTGAGTGACAAGTGGTGTGCTCCAATGCTGGTTTTTCGAGAGACACTCAGAATCAGGACTGGATCTGGTGGCACAGTAAATCTGCTTTTAAACTAGGCTGGTGGGGTAATTACATTCACTGAAGGCTGGGGTGGGAATGGTGATGTATTACCGTAAAGAGTCTGCATTTGAGCACATACATTTGCCTCAAATGCCAAGGTTGTATGGGAGGGAATGTTTTACATGGAAAGGATAGTAATTGTCAAAATGTAAGTTCTGTTTGTTAGTAGCTTTAATGTGGAGAGAAGTGTGTAGCTGGCCTTCAGTGAGGATGAGATCAACATCGAGGACAGTGGCATGGGGTTTGGAATAAGACAATTTGAAATTTAGTGTCAAGAAGGTATTTAAAGACTCCTGGGATTTTAACAGGTCAGCCTCACCATGAGTACATATGCAAAGATGTCATCAATGTATCTAAACCAAACCAAGGGCTGAAGCTTATGGATCCCAGGAAAGCCTCCTCCAAGTGACCCATGAAGAGGTTGGCATAGGATGGAGCTAGCCTGCTTCCCTTGGCCATACCCTCTATCTGTTTGTATGTCTGCCCTTAAATGTGGAGTAGTTTTTGGTAAGTATAAAGTTGATTAAGGTGAGCAGGAAGGATGGCATAGGTTTGGTATCAGGTGGGTGTGACTGAGGAAACGTTCAGCAGCAGACAGACCATGAATGTGGGAGATGTTGGCATCAATGGTGACAACCAAGTTGTTTGGTGTGAGATGGGTATAGATTTCAGATGATCTAGGAAGTAGCTGGCACCTTTAACATAGGAGGGCAGTCTTTGTACTATGGTTTGCAGGTGCTGATCATCTAAGCCAGATATACATTCGGTGGATGCTTTAAAGCCAGCATCTATAGGAGGAATGAATGATTGGGTTTGTGGATCTTAGGAAGATGGTAAAAAGTGGGGATGTGTGGTTTGGGTGGGGTAAGAAGTTCTATGGATTGAGGCGTTAGTCTTTCTGAGGGGTCTGAGGTTTTAAGGAGAGACTGCAGGTCAGTTTGAATCATAGGGATGGGACCTTCATACAGATGCTGTATGTAGAGGTGTCAGACAGCTGGCATAGACCTTCACTAACATACTCCTTATGGTCAAGTACCACAGTGGTAGATCCTTTATCTGCTGGGAGGATAATGATGGAGTCATCTGCTTTTAGGGAATGCTGAGCCTGGAGTTCTGCAGAGGACAGGTTAGGGTCATATTGTTGGGACCTGAGGAAGGATTGTGAAGCAATACTGGATATGAGGAATTCCTTTTGAATGGTAGACCTGACATTGAACCCTGTCTTGAACAGTTTCGACTGTGATACCAACATGATCCTCCTCCTCCACCATCACCACCAATACCACCACAAAATCATCCCCTGCATGCCTTCCACAATTTCCTCACATCCTCACCGAAGGCCAGCTACACCCTTCTATCCACATTAAACCTACTAACAAACAACAGTACTTACATTTTGACAGTTTCCATCCTTTCCATGTCAAACATTCCCTCCCATACAGCCTTGGCATTTGAGGCAAACATACTTGTTCAGATGCAGACTCTACAGCAATACACCACCATTCTCACCTCAGCCTTCACTGGACATAATTATCCCACCAGCCTGATTCAAAAGCAATTACCCGGCCCATCAGATCCAATCCTGTTACTGCTGGTCGCTCCAAATAACAACTTTGGAGCACACCAATGTCACTCAGTATAATCCTGGTCTTTAATGTATTAATCAGCTACTTCGACAATCCATCACTTCCTAAAATCATGTCCTGAAATGAGTTCCATTCTATCTGAGATTTTGCCCACCACACCTAGAACAGCATTCCACTGTCCTTGCAATCTCCACAATATCCTTGTCAGACCCTATGTTACTTACGCATGCATCTCTGTACCCTATGCCTCCTACCCCTGTGACCGTCTTCAACTGCAAGACTTGCCCTACGCACCCTCCTACCACCAGCTATACCAGCCCTGTAACTGGCAAAACACATACTATCAAAGGGAGAAGCCACCTGTGAAACAACATGCCGTAAACCAGCTGTTACGTAAACACTGTTTGGTCTTTTACATCAGCATGACTACCATCAAGTTGTCAGTTAGGATGAATGGGCATAGGCAGAGGATGTATACTGGCAACACACAATATCCTGTTGCAGACTATGCTCTACAACACGACCTTGGTGCCTGTTTCACCACACGTGCCATCCGGATATTTTCCCTAGACACAGACACCACTTTCTCAGAACTCCACAGGTGGGAACTATCACTACAACATGTCCTTGATTCTCACCACGCACCTGGCGTTGATTTACATTAATTTCTTCTGTCTTCACCATAACCACTCCTTTCTTGGTTCTGTTTTAGTTTTATACATCCTTCATTTTCTGACCTGTCTATTTTTCTCCATCCCCCTACCACCTCTGTCACTTACAAAGCATTTAGCTTTTCACTCTTATTAACTCATACACAATGTTTTTGCAGTAATCTCTGTCTTGCATATTACCCTGTCTTCCACCTTTAAGCTATCAGGTTTTCAAATATCATTCGGTGTAGTCCCCAACAATCAGTCTTTCCTTCTCATCTCGTCCAGTAAGTCTGCCCTGACCTGTGGTCTGATATGACTTTTCTGAAATCTACCCCCTTTCCTAAATCTCTCCAGTCCTTTCACTTTATCCCTCTTCCTTCTCTTTGTGTGTGTGTGTGTGTGTGTGTGTGTGTGTGTGTGTGTGTGTGTATGGTATTTTTTTTTTTTTTTTTTTTTTTTTGGAGACAACTGGTGACTTTTACTGAACACATTCATTGGAGATTATGAAGACAGTTAAAGAATATAAACATAAAAATGTCAATTGTTTAATGTGGTTTAACAATAAAATTTCTTTATTGAATACATCAGCTTTCCACAATGAATAAAATCTATTAAAAGCACATTGTGTGTTACACAGACTCAAAAACAAATGAACTTTTGATAAATATCATTGTTAATATTTTGTACTCAGGCACATTTTGGAGAAACTGTATCACATTCAGAAGCAATTTTTAACAACACCTGGTTGAATATAAACAGTTCACATTAATGTCTTTCTCATATCAGTCTTTTTTATGTCTTCAGTCACTTAAGCAAGACAAGATTAGCTTTTACAAAAGCACTGTATACACAAAAGTTTATATGCCTTCCTTTGCACCATGACATTATAAAACAATGTTACAAAATAATACATTGCTATCATCAAAGTGATAATCTTAGTACCAGGCTAACACTACGACTACTTCTGATCTGTTTCAATTCTGCTTACAAATAAACAAAGGAATAACTGGTGTGCATACTGTGTACTGCAAACTTTTTATTTACAGCATGAGCAAAGGAACTTCAAATTCACTTATTGCAATAATCTTTGAAAAGGAAGGCACTCTTTGCAAATTTATATATAGAAAAGTTACAGATCAGAGCTTTCCTTGTCTATTTGCTATACTGCAAATGTACTTAAAAGAAACTGAAAATTATAAAAGCTACTAAGATGTCAAATATAGCTGCAAGCCCCATTCCCCATTTTTTATTGTATTAAAATGCTGTTTCTGTAAACAGTGAAGTGACTAAATACTCCACATTCATCCTTAAATGATATGCTCGCTGTTGCAACCAACATGTCATTCAAATCATTTGGGAATCTTTCACACTATGTATGAAAAACTGTTTCACATTGGTTATATTGTTTCACAGTTTGACTTTTTTGGCTTAACATTCATTAAAATTTTATCCAACAACACACAGGAAAAACATTTATAACACATTATACAGTATACACAAGCCTTAAATTGCTTCAGTCACACAATTACAACATTAAATATTCACAAAAATTTCTAACACAGTTTTCTTTTACGTTATACATAATTTATAATCTGGATGACATTTGGAAGATAGTGGAGTACGACACGCAACAACCATTATGACTGACTAGAACACCCAGAATACTGGGAAGACATAACAATACCCAACAAAAGTTTGGAATTGTCAAGAAATGGAAAAATCGAGAACCATCTTGGTTTTTGTTACAGAAATAATGTAGAGAAGACACAGAATACTCAGTTTACATACTTATTAAGATATAAACAAAAACTGAAAACTCACTTAGTGGGTTTACTAGAGGTTTAGCTTCCTCCTGCTCCTAAAGCTAACAACGGAGATGATACTCTAGCCATTCAATGTTTATCACATCAGAAGCAGCTCTATGCCACACAAAAATAAAACTTTGCTGTCAAAAGTGAAATCCTTAAAAGTGAAATCCTACTGTTGATTTCACACATATTTGTTGAAACAATTCTAAGAATTCCAAAGTAATATTGCTAAGTCTATTAATATGCTTTTAATGCAGCTGTAATGCTGATACTTTGGAGAGAAGGTTACGTGAATATAAAACTCAGTAAATAAACAAGCTGACATGTAGAACACTGTTTTTGTGTATTGCACTCAAATTATTTTCTGTGCCTTTTACTTTTAGCTTTAAAAACTAAATTTTACCAATCCCTGTGGGAATGAAACTCATGAACATTTACAACTAAACATGATTTAACACACAACTTATCTGTTAAGATATACACAAGATAAAAAAATGTAACAGCACTAAACTGACAGACAGGAAGGATTGAAGGATAGATAATTTCATACTAACACCTGTGAGGGGGGTGGGGGTTTGGGGGGGGGGGGGGAGAAAGTGGAGGAGATTACTTATGATGGAGCTACAACAGCAAAGACTTAAAAACTAACAGTAGATCAAGAGTAGCACAAGAAAGAACAATCACATACAAACAAAGAAGCAGAAATGGTAAAGCTACCATCAACATGAGGATGAAAAACTGTGATACATGAAAGGAAACATAACAAAAAAAAAAAAAAAAGAATAAATAAATAATGAATGCAATGAGGCAAAGAAAAAGGAAATGCAGTGTTGGCAGTCTTTAAGAGTGAATGGTGAGTAGGAAAACAATAATAGTTTAGATCAATTAAGCATTGTAATGTAAGAAGAAAGATGTCCTATTACAGTGTAACAATATGTAAAACCTATACTTTCTCCTGCATTAAGAATATTTTTTTTTACACACATCTACTCCGAATTCACTGCATATTGGTTTAAGCTTACTTTTGGAAATACAATAATTGATATCCTCTTTCAGCCTCCCTTCATTGTGAATCTATTCTCCTCTCCTCTCTATGCTCTACGCTATTTCCTGTGAATATAACCTCTTCATTCCTTCCTCTTGTAATTTCTTTTTTATCTATATCTATACTCCTGGTAACAATTTTATTTCCTTCACACAATTTGGAGATAATTTATCAATAAGCATCCCTTCTGAGATGGAAACTTCCTGAAAGATCTGCATTATTTACTAATTACTCTTCTACACCATCATATTTAAATATGTCCTTCTGAGAACTATGGAACTAAATGTTTTATTGTGCCTCACATCCTGCTTTCTGCCATATCACTTCTTTTCAGACAGAACTTGTGGTAAGTACTTTCACAAGAAATGTCAGTAGTGCCAGAAGAGATACAGTATCCTTACTTTGAGAACTAACAGTTCCTCCCTCGGGGAGGATAGATTTCATTTTTAACCTTTCCCAATATATCCCTCTCTGCTCCAGAAGGAAGGAACTGTTAGGTCCAAAAGCTAGGATAGTGTATGTAGTAGTGTCTATTTGCAGTACAGACATTTGTCCTGAAGGAAAGCACTAGCCACCAATTGTGTCATAACTTTATAGTTTTCTGGAGAGAATTTTCTGTTGATTCATCACTTCCTTTTCCCATTAATTTCTGAACATTATCAAAAACATTTAAGTTTAAATATTTTTTGAGATAAATTTCTACTGTTATTTAGTTTATTACTTGTCATCTCTTCTGCAATGAACAATAAACAGAGGGAGAATTTTCCACAATAACACCAACAGCATAGGTCCAAATTATGTAAGAAAGAAGAAGCATCTTCCTGTCATATTACACAAACTACTCAGTTTATATGAGGAACAGCCAAACTAATTTCCATTTACTGTGCAACTTTTTTATTTTAACAAGAAAATGGCACACTCTTCATTCAGACAGAGTTTGAACCAGGTAACTTCCATATAGGAATAAACCCAGTGCAAATTCACTACACTTAAGACAATATTGTCCAAATAACACAAAAAATCAAGATTGCAAGTAAAAATTGCTTTAAGGACCGTAATTGACCCAAAGAGAAACATAAATCTGTGAATGCTCGATGTAATTTTTTCATACTGATCGCTTCTTCAAAATGTAAAGAGAAAATGAAGAACAATGCAAACAGCAGGGTTGACAAATGATTTGGAAAGCTAATGAATGGTGAATATCAACAATTCACAATCCATGCATAGTCATTAGACAAGTGATATTTAAATATAATTTATATCCATTCTTAATTTTTTTTAGTGCAAAATCAATGCATTTGCAAATAATTTTCACGAAAAAAATGGTGAACATAACTCAGTACTTATTGTTTCCTACATTAACAACGTAAAACAAAAAATTGAAGACACAGCTTACAGTTCTCAAGGATTGTTTGCATTCATTTTTTAATAACTCCTACAAGAATGCATTTGTCTCAGTAACACAGAATAATTGTTATTGACAACAATTCTTTCACATCCATACATCATAAACCCACCACCCCTCCAAAACAGGGGGAGGAGGAGAAGGAGGAGGAGGAGGAGGAAATAATGATGATGATGAAGCCAGTGTTGTATTCTAAAGTTTCAGAAACACGGCTTATCAGCAAATGTACAAAGAGTGAGTTTGTATCTTACAATTAAAATAATAATGATAAGAATAGTACTGAATACCTTTCATACTCATTTTGATAACATGACTATGTTATAGGTTACAAATATCTTTTAAGTAATAGGGGTCCAATTTCATCTGTGTTAACTACTATTGCATCTCTCAATGAGAGAGATCAACAAGTTATTTTGGATACACATTGCAAGATATCTCTATGAGGTATCATGTACAGAACTGCCAAACAGGTTGTAAGACAGGGAATTGAGTAACACTAAATCACTCAAACGTCTCTTTATATAATGCTTTTGGCAGATTAGTCTCAACATAAATTACTTGAAAGACATAAAGGAGTAAGACTAACAGGAAAGGGTGAAGATGAATAATGTGATGACAAAAAGAGGAAAACCATTACAATGTTTACATAGAGAAACTGGGGCAAAATATTCGTGTGCAGATATACAAAGAAGATGCTCATTATAATTATAGAATTACTAAAAGCTTCATTAAAGCAGTATTTTAATCAAATTAATCCCATATCATGAAGAAAATATTGTAGAAATAATTGTACACTAAATATTATTGAGCACAGTTTCTTGAAATTGAACAGTTTCTACAATTACTTCAACTTGTATAATATTTCACAACTTGGCAAAATCAGAGAAATTTTATCTGCAGGATAATAATAATGAAATCCAAAATATTGTAGCCACTTATCTTCCTCCCTTCTTACATTTTTTTAACATCTCCTTTTATTATTGAGACTCACATGATTACCACTCTTCAATTCAGATACATTTGGAAATTAAACAGATTATAGTATTTTCATATCACTTACAGAATAGCTTGTTTACACAAAACTTTATTTAGATAAACCATAAAATAAAGTAAATAGGTATAAGCAGTTTGCATCTTACAGGCCATTACATATTCATCTGTGATTTATAAAAATATGAGCTTGTCTGCATCATTAAAAGAAGAGAAGAAATGAGAAACCTCACTGAATACTGTAGAAAAGTAAATATCAACAAAAATTAAATATTGCTATTCTCTGTGTGTACTACACTGTTAAAAAATTACAAAACACTTTTGTCATGGAAATATGATCTGCCATCAAAATACTAAGCTCCATGCTCAACCATTCTTTACATATATTATTCTTCATTTACATACTCTTTTCAGATATGCATCTCATTAAACAGCTGAGTGTGTCGTCAAACAAAACCAGTAAAGACTTTCAGAACAAAATTCTGAAAAATAACAGTTGCACAAGAGCAGCATAAGTAGCTGGCTTGCAATAAATTATTACACAGCTTACTTAATAACATGTATCACACTTCATTAGTCCAGAAAGAGCTTGCTCTCCATTACAAAATGGCATTAACTTGTGCCAAACTTCCCTGTTTCAAACACACCTTTCCGGAAAAAAGAAGAAAACTCGAGAAGTGCAAGTCGAGTTGGATTCTGTACGCAAGAGAATAAAGGACAACTTTCTATTGTGGAACATACTTCAAGCAGCTGCCGTAGATATGTCTCCAATTGGACACGACGCAGTCGAGCCACAGATTCTGATTTTTTTGAGAAGAAGCGGCGTGGAGGAAATGGCAATGCTTCTACCTGCAGAAAAAATAAACACGTTTGAATATTTCCGGTACCACATACACTTCAAAGAGATAAAAGCAGAGGGGAGGCTGCCGAGGCCTGGCCTCGAAGTCAAAGACTCTGTGTGTGTGTGTGTGTGTGTGTGTGTGTGTGTGTGTTGCGTGCGTGCGTGCGTGGGTGTGTGGGCACGTGCGCACTCAATTATTTATTGGATATACTCCAAGTTTCGTCTTTTGCAACAGCTGTACACTTATGGTTCCCTCTAATATTTTTATTAATTATGTTGAAAGAATAAAACTATGCAATTAAGTTTTTCAGTACAATGAAAAAAACCAGCTAAAGTTGCAAATTTCACTTTTTTCATTTGCTCAATGACTAGTTTCGAGTCGGGACACATTTTCGTATCACCATGCCAGGTAGTCAAAATGGTATTTGGAAGAATGCAAATGAAGTGCAAATAAACAGTTACTGCACATACAGGTAACTGTAACTGTTCAGCTGTACATCCATCAGGTTTCGTAACTGCTCACACCCACTCGTACAGCCCACTGAACTGAGGTGGCAGCACAAATATTGCATTTCTATTAGACTGATCCAGATGACTTCTTTAGCTGCCCAATCACCATGGGCAAGTGCTGGGCATAGTACCACAAATGACAGGGGAAAAAAAAGAAGGAATGAAAATACGGTTTCAGCACCGCTGAAGAAGGTGAAGAACTGATGATCAACAGGTGAGGTGATGGTTCCGTGTAACGGTGTTGACAGATTATACTCATATGGAACAAACTGTCATGGAAGCATAGGACCAAAACTCCCAGGGAGATTACAGGAAGCTGTAATGATGAAGCACCACAGGCAGCTCCCCGAGGTGTGCTCTCGTTCAGTGATAATTCCCTGGCTTATTCTACATGGGGCACAGTCACTCATGCAGATTCTTCGGGAATTCACATTTTGCTGAATCTCTACATTCTCCTGACATCGCACAAAGTGACCATTGTGTGGAAGGCATTTTTATAATGACACTGAAGGTTAAGGTTGAGGTTATTTTTGAGGTGGCACATTTCCTAAACAGCGAAAACACAGGAAAGGTCGCTGTCAAACCATCCATTATTAGTAGATCAGTGTCACATAGGATGCTGGATTTGTAGAGAAGGACCACAACCATCACCAAGTTTCAAGATCACCAGAAGATTAAAAATTGGGAATTCAAAGCTGAGCCTTAGTCCTCAAATGTGTTCTTACCTACTGAGCTATGCCTGACCAGTTCACTCCTCACACAAACCTTTAATTTTCTTGGGCAATGTAAGGTGAAATTACTTATGCTGATTACTTCTGCCTCATTGTTACCATCATTTTCCATTTGTTTATGTCCTCCTTTTCTTCCTCTATTGGTGGCTTCCTCCATTTCATATGTTCCACACCACATACATATACTATATATTTCTGTTTTCGTTGTGTATTTCCCTTATCTCTAAATTGTCAATTGGCTTCTCTGCATTTTCTAACTTTTAAGAATATCAAATCTTGCAAATTTAGTAGTATTTAACTGTTCATTTTTCTCCTATTCCATCCTCTCTCCCTCTCGAATGGCATTCTGAGCAGCTTTCTCAATTAAGGTTACTTATTTTTTACAATAGTTTTCTATGCTTTACCATATGAATGAGACCCTGGACAGTTAAAACATACAAGACAAATTATTTCTGCCTTTATCTTATTGTGCTAGGTAAGTTTCTTTTTTTCTTATAATTGTGTTTGATTCCAATTTTGCTGTGATTACTATCTTGCAATATATGCTAAAATCTCAACTGGTTACATTCATTTCTTAAATTAAACAGTCAATTCTTTTGCTTCTCATGTTACTGTTGACCTTCAATATCAGTTACACTCTTTATCAACAAATATGCTGTCAGATCTGCCAACTTCAGTTTTTATCAGGAGAACTGAAACACGAAGGAAAAAATATTGGGATTTACCAGTTCACCAAAATGAGATTGATACAGACATTGTGCAAACTCAGATTCAGGAAGAAATAAAATCAGGTTTGCTACTGGGAAACTAATGAGATCTTCATTCTATTTATATGCTCTGAACAGAATACTTTAAAAAGAAAGAAAGGAAAGAAAATGATGCAACCAAATGCAGTGAATTACTGAAATGCAAAATACGTCAAAGCCGTAAGTAAGAAAAAATATAACAAGCTAGTCAAAATAATTGTGGTTTATGGAATGTATCAGAATAGTGTTCTCTTGAATACCAGGTTTTAGAATGAACATGAACAGCTTCGACTGCAAGAAGCCTTTATTTTTGTTACTGGTTTCAGTCAGTTTTTGCCCATCTTCAGACCTCATACCATGATGGTGGTGAAAGGAGCAGGTGTTACAACTCCAGGAACTTCAACTGCAGTTGACATTCATGGAGTTGTTACAACTCCAGGAACTTCAACTGCAGTTGACATTCATGGAGTTGTAACACCTGCTCTGTTCATCACCATCATGGTGTGAGGTCTGAAGATGGGCAAAAACTGACAAATTGGTAACCACAAAAATAAAGGCTTCTTGCCATCAAGATTGTTTTTTTCATTTTAAAGTAGTAAAAAAACTGTTGTTCTTCATGAGAAATGTTCTCAAGGAATATCAGGTACTTTGTTGGGGAACGTAAGAAAACATTCTCCAGTCCCACGATTTATCTCCACAAACTCTCCACAACTTCCAAATATCAGCAACAAATCACTGCAGGAAATATCATTTGTGTTTACTCACCTTCGGTCCATATTTTGCAGACATACGCTGATGTAACTCTCTGAAGCGTTTGTAACGTCTCAGAATTGTCCACCTGTCCTCACCCACACAAACTCGAACCACATACTCATAGTGAGTAAAGGATCCAGCACCTCGCAAAACGTAGGATGGTATCTGCACCCAACTTGCACAGCCATCTGTAACAATAAAGACAGAAATGAGAAAAAGATGTTATGTTTCCTTGAATAATTGCCTTCACTTAAAACTTAAATGATTTTCTTTCAGTATGTCTGTGTAACAAAATCAACCATATCATTTTGTTAACTACCTATGCAGGTGCAGTATTAAAGATTTTTCCAACCAAACAGCTTTTCATTGCATCAAAATGAATATCAAAAGAAATACTCAAGTAGTGGAGTCCATGCCCCTACCCTTACCCTGACCATTGAAATGACTTCTAGTCAGTTATAGTGGAACTGCAGTACAACATGGGCTCTGATACTGGTACAGTTGCATGATGTTCTCATTAAGAAATCATTGCTAGAGGCACGGGAAAAAAACATAATGATGCACACAGCCTAAATAATAATAATAATAATAAATAATTTCTGAATTGTTACTCACCACACAGAGGAAGCGCTGAGTCCCGCGTAGGAGTTGGCGCGCGCGCGCCCACACACACACACACACACACACACACACACACACACACACACACACACACACAGGAGAGAGAGAGAGAGAGAGAGAGAGAGAGAGAGAACTACTGTCTACGGCCACTAAGGCATGAATGTGATTGCGTCTAATGTGGTGGGGCGAGGTTGGGGCTGTTAGGTTCAGCATTCGGAGGCCAGTACTGCAGTGGTGGGAGAGTGGGAGACGGGAAGGGACTATTGAACATTGAGGTCAGGGGGATTATAAGAAAGAAGGATGTGTTGCGGGGACAGTTCCTACCCGCGCAACTGAGAAAACTGGTGTTGTTGGAAAAAATCCAGGTTATAGCACAGCCTGTAGAGCAGTCATTAAAGTGAAGCGCGTCGTGTGGGGCAGCTGTTCATCAATTGGATCTGTAAACCATGTACTGATACGTGCCATGACCAAGTAGCTTTGGCTTGCACAGTCCCACGGAAATTGATAAATAAACAAAAAATAAATTAAATTTTATACATTGGCTGCTAAACGTGCCATCCAACACAGTATGCTTCACATTTATGACTGCTTCACAGCCTGTGCCATCTCGACTCTTCCCATCAAGCCAGATTTTCTGAACTGCACAAGTGGCAACTATCTGTACAATGTATACATCCCCTCCCTCCCCGGTGCCATTATCTTCGTTAGTGTCTCGTCCATCTGTCTATCCTCTTCCCTGCTGTCACTACAGTACACAAATACCTTCAATCTTGTCAATGCACCTAAAGTCCTTTCCTCTTCTCTACGTCCCCCCCCCCCCCCCTCCAAAGCCTCTATTGTTAGGGTGTGGGCAAGCTGTGTGTGAATGCAGAAAGAGCTGGCCATAGTTTGCGGCCAGATGAATGCACTTTTGGCTATGGTCAGTCAACTGCAGTCTGCCGCCTTGGGGTGTATTGGTGGAAGAGAATGTGGCAGGTGTCACTTGTTTCACTGACAGCCTCTGCTCCTGAGGCAGCTCCTGGTGTACCCAGTATGGTGGATTCGTCTTCACAGCAGAGGGAGTGGCACACAGGTGGTAATGCGTCTGCATCGCTCGAGGCGGAAAACCAATATGGAGACTGCTTGTCTGGCCTCACCCATTCACCTGGTGAGTGGACAGGTGGCCCTCCTTCAGCAGTGTCTGAGCAGGTAAAGAGGAGGTGGGGAGGGGGGGGTGGGGGGGGAGTGGTTTACTTGTTATTGGGAGCTAGCTGCCAACATTAGGCACATTATAGAGCACCTTCAGCAATTGCGATCATGTCTGGAAAGAAAGCCAATGTGCACTAGTTATGTCTGACAGTGTGGTGGAGGCCTTGCCTGTGGCTATCGCACATGCAGGGTGCAGTCATCTGCCAGTTGTGACTCATGTCAGCACCAACGATGCCTGTTGCATTGGTTCTGAGGCCATCCTCGGTTCATATAGGCACCTGGGGGAAGTGGTGAAGGCTGCTGGCCTCACATGTGGGTGCAAGCAGAGTTTGCAATTCGTAGCATTGTTCCCAGAATTGATCGGAATCCTTAAGTCTGGAGCAGAGTGAAGGACTTCAACTAAACGATTTGTTGACTCTGTGATTGTCTTGCCAGGAGACTTCTAACCTGTGTTATTGGTTGGGGATTTGTAGGACTCTCCTTGATAGGTCAGGGGTACACTACACAAAGAAAGCAGGTACTCGGGTATCAGAGGAGTTGTGGAGAGCACATGATGGCCTTTTGGGCTAGGTGTTAGTTTTGGGTACTCTGATAAACACTCACCAGTTGATATGCAGCAAAGGAAGTCAGACCACGTTCAGAGTAAACATACTTTGACTGTTAAAATTTTATCAGTAAATTATAGAAGTATTTGTAACAAAGTTCCTGAATTTGCTGCCCTCCAGGAAAGTCCTCATGAGTCCTCATGCTTAAATTATTATCAGGACCAAGAGCTGGCTGAAACCTGCAATGTAAAGCTCCAAGATATTTAGTGAGTCAGGGAACGTATATAAGAAAGACAGATTAGAGGCCATAGGAAGGGGATTGTTCATAGCAGTTAACAAAAATATTATCTCTGTTGAGGCTAAAGTTGGGTGTGACAGTGAAGTTATCTGGTAATGTTTAACAGATCTAAGTGAAACCAAGTTAATTGTTGGATGTTTTTATTGGTCACCAAATTGTGTTGTCACAGTTGTAGGGTAATTCAAAGAATGTCTATGGTCAGTAGCATGTAAATATACAGATCATCCATTACTGGTTGGAGGTGATTTAACCTACTGAGTATAGACTGAGATGTCTATGGATTCTTTACAGGTGGTACAGACTGACAGTAATGCGAAGTATTTTTGAACACAATTTCTGAAAACTGCCCCCGACTGCTAGTTCAGCAATGGAAATATCTTAGACCCTGTAGCTACAAATAGGCGACTCCACTTCTTCAACATACTTTGCACATAAGGACCATGAAGATACATAACATTAGGGCTTATACAGAAGCACATATACAGTCATTTTTCCATCGTTCTATTTGCAAGTGGAGTAGGATGGGAAATGACTAGTGGTGGTAGTGGTATGAGGTACCCTCTGCCACGTGCTGTAAGGTTGATTGTGGAATATCAATGTAGATGTACAATGCAGCCCTCTCTTGTACCCATCACATTCTCTTATGCTGCCATAGGTAGCATTAGCATCTTGCCCCACTCCTGCCATGCTAAATCCTCCCCCTCCCCATCTCAGACCATCTCCTTGGCCCCATCACCCACCCAACCAAATTGCTGCTCACTTCACATGTAGTCGCAGTTGGGCCTCAATCACATGGTGAGAGATGTTGTTGTGTGAATGTGAGTGTGTTCTACTTCTGACGAACGACTTTGTCCAGAAGCTTCAATATTTCTAGTGTGCTTTTCATTTTTCCTGTCTGTGGCCCGCCTCCTCCTCTGTGTAGTAAGTAGCAACCTATCCTTTCCATATTTGTTTCTTTGTGTGGTGATAATACTAATAAACCTTTTCCAATTACATGGTATTTTAGCTGCAATTTGGAATTTCATGTGATGTTACATGGCTCTAAAAATGGTATTAATTTACAAAATGGTTACATAGTGTAATGGTAAAGGTACTAACTTTACAAGCAAAAGGTTGTTGGTTTGAGACTCGCTGGATACCTAGAAACTATTTTATTTTTAAATCTCTATAGAAATGACTTTGATCATTATTTTTATTCAGCTAATTCGTTTACATGCAATTTCCTTCTGTCCATTTGTCAGATGATATTCTTCATCATATGAAATACATAATTTGCTCTCGTTTTTCTTCCTGTCAGTCTTTTCCACTTGGAATCCTTGTTCATGTGATTTTAATTATTGTTATGTATTATTTTTGATTTAATTAATAAAATTTAATAATCACAACATCTCAGCATGACGTGGAGAATGGAAGTGCTTGTCACACGAAAGCATGACAAGCTACCTGTAATAATAACACAAAAGTGATCCAGAAAATTCATGGTCACCAAATGTAAAGAATAAATAAAAACGAAAACCCACTGATGATGGCACAGTGGTGCCGAAACATGTTTGGGTACTGAGAAAAACGCTGTTTTGTGTAACTGGCAGACCTCACATCCAATAATTTTAACTACAAACACGGCCAATACAAGGAGCTGCAAATCAAAAAGATGGATATTAATTACTTCCATTTTGTCACCTGACATTTTTGTTCATGTTATTGCAATCATTATTTCTCTTTATCATTTTGCTTGAATTTCACTTTACTTAAAATCCCTGCTTTTGCATAAATCATCATCCACATTACTTTGTCCGGAGTGCAATAAGAGTTTATGTTTTAAATTGTGTATGACCACTGCCATCAAAAAAGATGTACATCCTGTAACGAAAAACACATTCTTGACACCACTGCACAGTCAACGTAAGATTCCAAATGGAAAAGGACTGATTGATAGAAAAACAAGAGCAAATGATGTATTTCATATGATGAATAATATGATGTGACACATGGAAAGAAAAAAAATTGCACGTAAACCAATTAACTGAATAAAAATAAATATCACAGTCATTTTGATAAAGATTTTAAAATAAAATAGTTTTTAGGTATCTGAGGAGATTCAAACCGGTAAGCTTTTGCACGTGAAGTCAGTACCTAAACTATTAGCTATGCAACCAGGCTGTAAACTAATACCTTTTTTAAGGCAATATAGTATGCCGCAAAATTCCAAAATTTTTTTTCATTGATTACTCGCAAATGAGGCCCCACCAGGGTGAACAGCTGCAGACTGTAATTCCCCGTATAGATTGATTCAGAAAGTTGATCCCACCACTGGGGATCTCTCCTTGTTTAAAAACAATGTATTCTGGTGTATGTAATATTTTTCGTTACTTTTTATTTGATCAGAGCTGTATGGTGCTACACTGTTCATTTACATCAGTTGTCCATCAGAGCTGCTCGTGTGCTTAATGCAAAGCATGATGGCTTATTTGACATAGCAGGATTGAAACTTCCTGGCAGATTAAAATTGTGTGCTGGTTTTAATCTGCCAGGAAGTTTCATATCAGCGCACACTCCGCTGCAGAGTGAAAATCTCATTACAGCAGGATTGAATCTGTGTGCTAGATTAATGACTCTTGGTCCTACTAAAATTTTGACTTAATTGCATATTTTACTGATAACAGTAATAGAGTTCTGCGTAACAACTTGCCAAGTGATGAACTCAACAATTTCTTGCTGGATGGTTTACAGGATTTTAAGGGATCAAACTACTATGGTCATCAGTCTCTCAATACAGGCATGTTAGAAACATGAGAAAACATTTGATTTTAAACCACATAGATGGTAAAAGAAAATTGCTATAGGGTAGCCATAAGAGGTGTTAACAATAAATTATTACAGGCCCACGGCATCTTGTCCTGCAGCGGAAAGTCCACCTCTGCACTGTGACGGGCTGCCCCTCCCACTACACAAAGTCAATACAGCTGCCAAGTTGGATACCTATTAGGGGGACCACTAAAATATAAAAAAATTATGGATACTATTAGAACTGAGCGGATATGTCAAGGGTCGAGCCTGACCTCTATAAGGAGGCAGCCAGAGGCTCCCTCAGGACCGAAAAGGCAGAAGCAGGAAACCCTTCATCCCCGTCTGTCAGCCGGCCAGACGATAACTATAAAGGATTCACATAAAAGTATACAAACTACTCTGATGGGTGAAATTTAAAACCTGATTTGCTGCCTAGGCATTATCAGCTAGAATTTTTTTGCGAGTGATGTACCCGAGGCTGTTCACTGAGTCACTGCAGATTTGGAGACATTCTTGTGATAGGTTGCAAATGTAGTGAAGGACACACACTAGTGCCACCAGTTCTACCATAAATAGGCTGTGCTGACTAGTCAGGGATATTGCTTGTTGGTCCTGGTGCATGTAAAGGTGTAGCCCGTCCGGTCTTTAACTCTTGAGCCATCCGTATAAACGATACTTGAACTGGGGTACTTCCATGAAGACCAACTTATGAAAAATTGAGGGATCTATCACGTAAAGGCCACTTGTCTAACTCACAGTGCAAATTTCAAAAGGGCCAGTCTACTACTGATCACCCATCCCACCTGGAGTTTAGTATCGGAATGTCTTTTAGCTGGTATCAGCACCTCTTCACTGCCTTCTTCTATGTCTACTTATCTTTCTCAATTTAAACCCAACTCAATCCACATCCATGATAATCCTCCTATGTGAGAGGCTCTACAGAGCACAGTTATTATAACACTGTGTAAAAGTGTCTCATAGTTGTCAACAGCTCAGTTGTAGCCATCAAGACATTAATGTGCACCTTCTAGCCCGTCAAAACTACTTCTAATATAAGTGGTTGCCTTTCCTTGGGTTGCTAATTTTGTTTCTCCTGGATTTTCAAAAATCATAGTAGTTTGTATTATTCAATATATTAACTGCTTTTACTGTTATTTAAATTCCTTCATCATTATATTCTTTTTGCCTTCCACTAATTTAACATCAAAGTACTGTAAATTTTTGTACTCAATACTACAATGTGATGCCACATCAGTTGACAAGTTTGGTTTATCAAACTTGTGTTGGAGTTACATCGATATACCAGTACTAATATAAAGTGGTTTGTGTTGACCTGCACTACAAACTTTGTGTCAACTCTTAAATCACCCTCCTGAATTTTTGGCCTTTAACATACTGCATCTTTCTCTTTTATTTGCTCCTAAGGGAAAAATTCTCTCTCATAGTTCAAAATTAGCATGTTTTGTCCAAATTTAGATACAAGCATTGTGCATTCCTGGGGGTTTCTGCACACTATTTATTCATATTTTATATATGATTTAAGCCTACTCACCAGATATGGGGGAAGGGATGCTGAGACTGTAAGCAGAAAGACTATCTGCATCTCCCTGACTCTGTATTTAAATAGAAAAGGAAAGATATGTTAGAAACACAACAGTCACAAATTCCCAACAAAAAAGAAAAAGAATCACTTACAGAATTTGAAGTATAGAGGATTGGACTCACAGGCGATCCAAGTCGGCCACTGGAAGGAAATTTAAACTTTATTAAATGAAACAGGATTAGCATTATCATCAAAAGGTAGAAGATAAGTAATAATCACAATAGGCATGTAATATATGATAACATTTCAATGCCATCTTTACCAATTGCAGACATCTTTTATGCTGCATTCAAAATGTAAATCATAAAAAAGGAATGACGAGAATACAGTAGTAAGGGAAATTAACACAGTGGTAAGGGAAATTAATGTAGCCTTAGCATGTATGTAAGGGTGTACAATCCCATGACACATACTGAAGAATTCTCTTATGTATGTTCTGCGAAGCTCTGCGTCTTGGACTGTCTTCCTGATAACTGTGAGTATCTATCCTCAAGCTCGCACTCAAGTTCTCAGATAACCTGTAAAAGTGAACAAATGATGTAATATTAACAGTTAATATCTTTACAAATACCATAAATTAATTTAAAGTTATTAATACATAAACTAACATAGCGGAAATGCAATAATGGAAATTCTATCAGGCTCTCAGCTTAAATGATTAATGGCCAATTGTTTTTCAACTGTGTAATGTCAGAACAGGGCTGACAAACTTGGTGTGATGAGCTGTGTCAACACTATTAACTGCCCTTGAGCACCTGGATGAAGAAAACCCATAGAAAATGTTTCACTGGTATGCTCAGGGCTGGGAATTATTTATGTTCTGAGTAAGCTAATTCTAATTTAACATCTAATGATTATGCTTCTTTTAGTAATATTTGATCAATTACAATTGTGAAAAAAAGTCAGAAGATGCCAATTACACTGAGAATGACTGTAAGAGACACTGTGTTATGGGAGTGGTAGGTGTGATACTCGTAACGATCATTTCCTACCATGTCATCACAGTCTTGTTTTACAGTTTGTGCAAATAAAAAATGCAGTGCCACTATCCCCTGAAGGACTCATATCCGTTCACCCAAATCTTCTACTTTTGCTTAGTTATCTGAATGTTTTTATGGCTCATAACTGCAGTCTCTCACTGTGATGTGGAAACAGTCAGTTTTACAATGTAACATGCTGCAAGTTTCCAAGTACAGTTATTACAGCTCCACTATAGTCAAGAGGAAATGTACTTCAGTGCATGTGTGGCCCATAGTTGAGGACTCTGTAGTGGAGCTGTCACAATAGATATATTGAAATATTTTTTTAATAATTCCTCACAAAATTCAGATTACCATGAAGCATTTAGAATATTTTCCATGTATTTAAATGACATTCAAGTTGTTTAGAGCTGTTGATATCGAGTGATGTTTGTCAAGTAGTAGCTAGTGAAATGCTGTTTAGCTCCATGAACTGGAAGGGGGGAAGATGGCTTCTGCGTAGTACAGTTTTTATGGGATTCTAGAATACTCAACAAGCTGAGCCTAAGGGAGTCATACCAATCTCCACAATTTTCAAGTTCTAGTGCTTACAATGAACAGGCACCAATAGAATGACTGAACTTTCACTCTCAAATCTCTGTCTCTTGATTTCTCTATTGCATTTTGATGCATCATTAATTGACATTTAATATTAATGTTTTGAAAGTGTTAAAGGTATGCCTCTGGAACTGGCTGTTCTATCCACAGTAGTAAAGGCATCACAGCCAGCTCAAGAACATTTTTCCACACAAGTGATATATCATTTGTTTCCTCCTCTTCCTTTCCCCTCCAACAAACATTAGTCACTATTCCTAGGGCTCTTATTAAGGACTTTAAACATTATTCTAAATTTAGTGATCATGGAAATGGGTTGCTTTTTTTTTATAATAAGTAGTACACAAACATTACTCTGTAATGAACATAAATTTCTGTACTCTGGTGCTAAATATTACAAGAAGGAACAGTTTATTTATATTTAAGGTAATTCCTGATATCTTTGTAATATTTTAGTGAAAGCAGGAAGATGTAATCCTATTGTTTTGTTCTAGTTTCAACAAAAATGTGCTATTTATTAAAAAGAGTGGGAAACACAATTTTTTTTTTAATAATGCAATATTTTCATTCTATAATTTACGAGTGGGACAGAATACAAAATTATCATCTAATTTTATACTGACATATTAAAGAAGACACTGTTTGAATGCATATGTTGCACATTACATGTGTAGAAATCTCACTACTAAGTACTTAAATTTTAGAAAATTCAAAAGTGATAAAGATGGTAAAATTTTATGTATGCAACTGAAAAGAGAAATACAGATTTGCACAGGATACAAAAAGAGAAATATTCTATTAATAAAGTCATGTATAATTCCTACACTTGTGTAGCATACGTACTGATAATGTTTCCCTTGAATTAAAACATTACAATGAAATTTTTCTACTCTTTAACTTTGAAAAACAGTTCAGAATAGAATCTGAATCTACTGACTTCACAGCACCATTTTCAACAGCTAAAGTTGACAGTCCATAAAATCGTTCTAGAGAAACTACTGACTTACGGTATGTCTTTATCAGTTTGAGTTTTGAAAAATTCCTTTCACCACTAGCTACCTATACAGGCGAAGTCGAGAAGAATTGTGAGCTTACAAAAGAACTGAAAAAATGACAATAAAGTTGCTTTTTGTAGTATAAGATAATAAACCCTGTAGTGGACTTCCAGCAGGAAGACTGGGTGCTGAGATCAGAACTTCATCATTTAGCTCCTTCTCACTGGTGTCACATTCATCACCAGTAGTTAACACAGCTCAAGACCCATGCATACAGCTTTTAATTTCCCATCATCCTACAGCTGCAGATCATGAATACTGTATTAGTTCTTGCTCTAAGTATGCTCACGAGCTCAAATACCCTGGAGGGCCAAAGAAACTGGTACACCTGCCTAACATCGTGTAGGGCCCCCGCAAGCACACAGAAGTGCCACAACACAATGTGGCAGGGACTCGACTAATGTCTGAAGTAGTGTAAGAGGGAACTGACATCATGAATCCTGCAGTGCTGTCCTTAAATCCGTAAGAATAGGAGGGGGTGGACATTTATTCTGAATAGCACATTGCAAGGCATTCCAGATATGCTCAATAATGTTCATGTCTGGGGAGTTTGGTGGCCAGCACAAGTGTTCAGACCCAAAAGAGTGTTCCAAGAGCCACTCTGTAGCAATTTTGGACATGGGGGGTGTTGCACGTCCTGCTGGAATTGCCCAAGTCCGTCGGAATGCAAAATGGACGTGAATGGATGCAGGTGATCAGACAGGAGGCTTATGTACTTGTCACCTGTCAGAGTCATATCTAGACGTATCAGGGGTCCAATATCACTCCAACTGCACCTGCCCCACACCATTACAGAGCCTCTACCAGCTTGAACAGTCCCCTACTGACATGCAGGGTCCATGGATTCATGAGGTTGTCTCCATACCTGTATATGTTCATTCACTCGATACAATTTGAAACGAGACTCATCTGAACAGGCAACATGTTTCCAGTCATCAACAGTCCAGTGTCAGTGTTGACAGGCCCAGGTGAGGAGTAAAGTTTTGTGTCATGCGGTCATGAAGGGTCCATGTGTGGGCCTTTGGCTCTGAAACCCCATATTGATGATATTTCTTTGAATGGTACACATGCTGAAATTGAAATCTGCAGCAATTTGCGGAAGAGTTGCACTTCTGTCATGTTGAATGATTCTCTTCAGTCATCGTTGGTCCAAGTCTTGCAGGGTCTTTTTCTGGCCACAGCGATGTCGGAGATTTGATGTTTTACTGGATTCCTAATATTCACAGTACACTCATGAAATGGTCGTATGGGAAAATCCCCTCTTCATCACTACCCCGCAGATGCTGTGTCTCATTGCTTGTGTGCCAACAATAACACCACATTCAAACTCATTTAAATCTTGATAACTTGCCATTGCAGCAGCAGTAACCAATCTAACAACTGCACCAGACACTTGTCTTATATAGGCATTGCCAACTGGACCGCTGTATTCTGCCAGTTTGCATATTGTTGTATTTGAATATGTGTGATTACACCAGTTTCTTTAGCGCTTCAGTAGATATCTTTTAGTGAGCAGATATCTGTGTCAACAATGAAATAGGAAAAATTTATATTAAGGAGGTTTCTGTTTCACCTTCACTAACTGGCTCATCATGGAACTCACAAGTAAATTCCTTGTTCCCTCTCATGGGATGAATCTAGTTCTCTTTTTCAAAGTCTAAATGAGAAGAAAGCAAGCCCTTTTATATCTGTCATCACACTGATAACGCAGTCACAAAGCACCATACTTGGATGGAACAAAAGCCTCAAGGAGGTCAACTGAACACTGTGGTTTGTAATCAAGTGTTGCTACCACATTGTTTTGACACCATTGCACGTGAAATTGTTCAAACTGTGGCTGTGCATAAAATTCTATGAAACATCTTGCATTGCTATCCATACAAAATTACCTATGTTTAGGAGGCATGAAATAGGACAATGAACAGCCATGGAACATTCTGAGGAGAGATGAAGCCTATTTACATCTCCCAGGACATGTTAACACACAAAATTGCAGAATACGGGCAATGGAAAATCCACTCCTATGTCAACCAGTACTGTTTCATTCTGCAAAGGCAACTGTGTGATGCTGGTTGATGGGATTGTTTATCATAAGGCATTTTTTTTTTTTTTTTTTTTTTAGGAGATAGGTCCTGTAGGTCATGTTACCTGTACTGTCACTGGTAAAGGCTATGACAGCCTTTTGTGCACCAGTATCATTCCGACCTTTCAGCACTCTGGATAAGTGGGTATGAATCTTTTTATGGAAGATGGTGCTTCTCCACACATTGCACAGCTGGTGAAGCGGCTACTGCAGAGGCATTTTGGACATACTAGAATTATCAGCTGTCATTTCCCTACAGCTGGGCCACCTAGATCATGATCTTAATCTATGTGAGATCTGGCTGCAGGGTTACCTGAAAGATGTAGTGTTCAATGCTGCATTAATGGCACACATTGTGCAATGCATTCTTAACGTGACTCCTGAAACATTCCATTCTTGTTGTGCAACATGGTGTTCCTCGATTTCAACTTGTGGGAGAAAAATAGGTGGACATCTTATTCAACATGCCTTGTGCCAGTCTCACAACACTCAAAAATCAATTTCATTGTTGCTTTTTATGCGGTTTATGGCCTCAGTAAAAGTAAAAACCAATTTTTCCTATCCAATGTGGCACAACCTGACTGGAAGGGCTTATGTAATTAATAGTGCTACAACTGCTGAAGGGAAACCTGTGTGGTCAAGCACATTGTACAGTACAGCTTGTGCAACTGTCGAAGCTGCGTTGGTAAAGTACCGGAACTTCAAGTGCTGATAGAAAGCACCGAAGCTGAAATCGTTATAGGTACAGAAAGCTGGTTGAAGCCAGAGATAAATTCTGCCGGAATTTTTACAAAGGTACAGACGGTGTTTAGAAAGGATAGATTGCATGCAACCGGTGGTGGAGTGTTCGTCGCTGTTAGTAGTAGTTTATCCTGTAGTGAAATAGAAGTGGATAGTTCCTGTGAATTATTATGGGTGGAGGTTACACTCAACAACCGAGCTAGGTTAATAATTGGCTCCTTTTACCGACCTCCCGACTCAGCAGCATTAGTGGCAGAACAACTGAGAGAAAATTTGGAATACATTTCACATAAATTTTCTCAGCTTGTTATAGTCTTAGGTGGAGATTTCAATTTACCAGGTATAGACTGGGACACTCAGATGTTTAGGACGGGTGGTAGGGACAGAGCATCGAGTGACATTATACTGAGTGCACTATCCGAAAATTACCTCGAGCAATTAAACAGAGAACCGACTCGTGGAGATAACATCTTGGACCTACTGATAACAAACAGACCCGAACTTTTCGACTCTGTATGTACAGAAAAGGGAATCAGTGATCATAAGGCCGTTGCAGCATCCCTGAATATGGAAGTTAGTAGGAATATAAAAAAGGGGAGGAAGGTTTATCTGTTTAGCAAGAGTAATAGAAGTCAGATTTCAGACTACCTAACAGATCAAAACGAAAATTTCTGTTCCGACACTGACAATGTTGAGTGTTTATGGAAAAAGTTCAAGGCAATCGTAAAACGCGTTTTAGACAGGTATGTGCCGAATAAAACTGTGAGGGACAGGAAAAACCCACCATGGTACAACAACAAAGTTAGGAAACTACTGCCAAAGCAAAGAGAGCTTCACTCTAAGTTTAAACGCAGTCAAAACCTCTCAGACAAACAGAAGCTAAACGATGTCAAAGTTAGCGGAAGGAGGGCTATTCGTGAAGCGTTCAGTGAATTCGAAAGTAAAATTCTATGTACTGACTTGACAGAAAATCCTAGGAAGTTCTGGTCTTATGTTCAATCAGTAAGTGGCTCGAAACAGCATATCCAGACACTCCGGGATGATGATGGCATTGAAACAGAGGATGACACGCGTAAAGCTGAAATACTAAACACCTTTTTCCAAAGCTGTTTCACAGAGGAAGACCACACTGCAGTTCCTTCTCTAAATCCTCGCACAAACAAACAAAAATGGCTGACATCGAAATAAGTGTCCAAGGAATAGAAAAGCAACTGGAATCACTCAACAGAGGAAAGTCCACTAGACCTGACGGGATACCAATTCAATTCTACACAGAGTACACGAAAGAACTTGCCCCCCTTCTAACAGCCGTGTACCGCAAGCCTCTAGAGGAACGGAAGGTTCCAAATGATTGGAAAAGAGCACAGGTAGTCCCAGTCTTCAAGAAGGGTCGTCGAGCAGATGCGCAAAATTATAGACCTATATCTCTGACGTCGATCTGTTGTAGAATTTTAGAACATGTTTTTTGCTCGAGTATCATGTTGTTTTTGGAAACCCAGAATCTACTATGTAGGAATCAACATGGATTCCGGAAACAGCGATCGTGTGAGACCCAACTCACTTTATTTGTTCATGAGACCCAGAAAATATTAGATACAGGCTCCCAGGTAGATGCTATTTTTCTTGACTTCCGGAAGGCGTTCGATACAGTTCCGCACTGTCGCCTGATAAACAAAGTAAGAGCCTACGGAATATCAGACCAGCTGTGTGGCTGGATTGAAGAGTTTTTAGCAAACAGAACACAGCATGTTGTTATCAATGGAGAGACGTCTACAGACGTTAAAGTAACCTCTGGCGTGCCACACGGGAGTGACCTAGTAGATAGTGTCGGAAGTCCCATGCGGCTTTTTGCGGATGATGCTGTAGTATACAGAGAAGTTGCAGCATTAGAAAATTGTAGCGAAATGCAGGAAGATCTGCAGCGGATAGGCACTTGGTGCAGGGAGTGGTAACTGACCCTTAACATAGACAAATGTAATGTATTGCGAATACATAGAAAGAAAGATCCTTTATTGTATGATTATATGATAGCGGAACAAACACTGGCAGCAGTTACTTCTGTAAAATATCTGAGAGTATGCGTGCGGAACGATTTGAAGTGGAATGATCATATAAAATTAATTGTTGGTAAGGTTGAGATTCATTGGGAGAGTCTTTAGAAAATGTAGTTAATCAACAAAGGAGGTGGCTTACAAAACACTAGTTCAACCTATACTTGAGTATTGCTCATCAGTGTGGGATCCGTACCAGATCGGGTTGACGGAGGAGATAGAGAAGATCCAAAGAAGAGCGGCGCGTTTCGTCACAGGGTTATTTGGTAACCGTGATAGCGTTACGGAGATGTTTAACAAACTCAAGTGGCAGACTGCAAGAGAGGCGCTCTGCATCGCGGTGTAGCTTGCTCGCCAGGTTTTGAGAGGGTGCGTTTCTGGATGAGGTATCGAATATATTGCTTCCCCCTACTTATACCTCCCGAGGAGATCACGAATGTAAAATTAGAGAGATTAGAGCGTGCACGGAGGCTTTCAGACAGTCATTCTTCCCGCGAACCATACGCGACTGGAACAGGAAAGGGAGGTAATGACATTACGTGCCCTCCGCCACACACCGTTGGGTGGCTTGCGGAGTATAAATGTAGATGTAGATGAAGATGTAACTCACATCACAACCATTACACTGTCATTCGTCTGTCATTCATAGCCGAACCCATTTATTTTATGATGCACAAAAATATGCAATAACAAAAGCAAAAAAGTTCCAGTAAACATGTGTTCACAAACGAGCCATTTGCAAGATAAAACGCAAATGCGTGGTACGAGTTGCCACTAGCTTTAGTATGACGTACTGCCCTAGTTAGTATTGTTTATTTGAAATGTCAGTTAAATCCCCCACCTGACTGGCCTCAAATTTCACCCTTGCCATAACTCAGATTGTGCAACACTGGGGAATATGGTACATTTTGCTGCTGATATAAGACAACTTCTAATGTTCCAACATAGTCGAAAATGGATAAGTGAGCCTGTTCTTGATAACGAAGTCAGTGCTGGTTCATAACCACACATTTGCAATGTCCTAACAACTTGTTTGCTGACGATACACAGTCCACATAAATTTTGCACTTCACGTGCCTCTTCTATGCCTCTTAGATTGGCACCACAAGCAGCTGTTTGTGTTGCATGGACCTTAGATCAGCCCTAAAAGGGCATACAGTGTCGGTAAAGTGCCCTAGAATACAGTAATGGGACCATCACCGTCTAGTGCAAGTTTTTCAGATGATTATGTACAAAGAATGTTTCCTTGATTTCGGTCATTAACAATTCCTTGCTTGCTCACTGTGTTTGCTTGATGATGTGTATTATATCTAACAAGGTTGACGATATAAAGTCAGTTCATAGTAAAAATATTTCTGTTACTGATAAATCAGATATATGTACAGTATTTAACAATCATTTTCTGAGCATTTCTGGTGAATTAAATAAAAATTTAGTTTCTACAGGGAATCATATAACTCTCTTGGCAAATGCCTTTCCAAGATTGATGTCTGAAATACTCCTCTGTGATACCGACACGGGGGAGACTGAGTCAACAATTAAATCACTGAAGACTAAGGACTCTCATGGATATGATGAAGTGCCTATCAGAATAGTAAAGTACAGTGCTGCACACATTAGCCCTGTACTTAGCCATACTTGTAATTTTTCCTTTAGGAATTGTCAGTTTCCTGAATGATTGAAGTACTCAGTAGTAAAGCCGCTTTATAAAAAGGGAGAATAGAATAATGTAGACAATTTTAGACCCATTTCTATGCCATCAGATAATTGATCATTTTATATCACATAATTTGCTATCAAATGTACAGTTCGGCTTTAGAAGTTGTTCAACAACTGAAAATGCTATATTCTCTTTTCTCCATGAGGTACTGGGTCGGTCAAACAAAAGGTTTCAAATGCTAGGCATATTTTTTGATTTAACCAAAGCATTTGATTGTGTTGATCACAAAATATTGCTGCAGAAGTTGGACCATCACAGAATACAGGGAATAGCTCACAATTGGTTCACCTCTTACTTTAACAACAGACAGCAAAAAATCATTATTCACAGTGCTGAGAATGGCTGTGATGTGGGATCTGAGTGGGGTATGGTCAAATGAGGGGTGCCACAGGGATCAGTGTTGGGGCCATTCCTCTTCCTTAGTTATGTAAATGATACGCCCCCTACTATTACAGGTAACTCAATTTCTGTTTGCTGATGACACTAGCTTAGTAGTAAAGAATGTTATGTGCAACACTGGCTCGGTTTCAAATAGTGTAGTTCATGACATAAGTTCATGGCTTGTATAAAATAAAAAATAATGCTAAATCACAGTAAGATTCAGTTTTTACTGTTTCTAACACACAATTCAAGAAAACCCAACGTTTCAATTTCACAGAATGGGCATATAATTAATGGAACCGACCAGTTCAAATTTCTAGCTATTCAGATAGATAGTAAACTGTAATGGAAAGCCCACGTTCAGGATCTTGATCAGCGCCTTAATGCTTCCATTTTTACTATTCAAATGGTATCTGAAGTAAGTGGTCGTTCAACAAGAAAATTAGTCTACTTTGCTTAGTTTCATTCGCTTATGTCATATGGTATTATATTTTGGGATAACTCTTCCCATTCTAAAAGGATATTTATGGCCCAGAAATGGGTGGTTCAGGCAATAAGTGGTGTAAGTTCGTGAATCCCTTGTCGACCCATTTTCACTAGTCTGGGGATTTTGACATTGGCCTCTCAATATATATATTCTTTACTGTTGTTCCTTGTCAACAATATCAGCTTATTCTGATGAATAAGCAGCTTTCATTCAGTCAATACTCAGCAGAAATCCTTCTGTATCCATTTTCAATAATCTACCACAAGAATAAAAAAAATCCTAGCAGTAATCCATGTGCTTTCAAATCAAAACTGAAGAGTTTCCTCATGGTTCACTCCTTCTATTCTGTTGAGGAGTTCATTGAAAACTCAAGCTGATTGTTGATTGTGTTTACTTAAATTTATGGCTTGACCTCTTTTTGGGATCATAAACATTTTATTTTTATCTTTTGTAACTTTTATGTTGTAATTTCATGTACTGACACATTCCATGACCTTGGAGATATGCTTCTCAAACTGGTCCTACGGATCTTGATGTGTAAATAAAAATAAAATAAATAGAACTGTCAAATACATGCTTTTGAGATATAACTGAAGGGACAAAAAGTCCAGAGATAGTCATTCGAGAATTTGACCACACTGATAAGAGATTCACAGCCTTCCCCTGTACAGAAGCCATGAGCGACATGTGCTTCAGAGAAGTAACTATTATTTAAAAATTTGTGCTCAAATTACTTACAGTTTTTTTCCATTAAATAATAAGAATATTTTCAGTAATGTGATTTCAAGGATATTGATGTCTTTTATAATTCTAGACTCATTAACTACACTGACAGGCACCTGTATTGCAACACATTATAGCTAAATACATTTGCTACATACACCTAACCACAGTTAAACTAATTTCTACTGTTATTCCAGAGTCCCAGTAACAGGTTTTATCTTTCCTGGTGTCTAGTACTCAAAATCGAAACATTTCAAAGCAAATTCTCTAACTTTAATTAGCTGTTGATACATTATTTCGGTTAATATTTCATGTGATAATTATGACAAATAGCCTTACACATACTTCAAATATGAATATGGAAACTTGGATTTACTGAACAGTAGTCATACATATTTTGTACCTGACAGTGAAGTGAAACTGGTCAAAAGTACACTGTTCTACAGGGTTTCAGCAATCCCATGGAGCATGCCATTACAAGTAACGTTCCAAGAGCCATTTTCTTTGTAAATACAGACAGACAAATTGATGTAGAACAGTGCAGTGTTGGTTCCTCTTAGAGTTAGATGCTGAGCACCTATTATTAAGTGTGCACTGGGAGGTTTGTGCTACCCGTGAAAATCTAAGAGGATACTGACTTTTCATTTCTCATGGTTTCTTTTAAAATAATGAATAAAATTTGCTAAGCCTAGGATCATGGCCAAGACATCAAAACACGCAATTCAGCAGTGGCGGTAGCAAGTTTTACTTTGTCAGATACATGTTTGAATGCTATCATTTGTTCACTTGAAAAGAAGCAAATCCTATTTTCCTATCTACCTCGAAATAAAGCATCAAACAATGGAAAATCCTGATGGAATAATTACAATGTTAACAATATTATGATAAACCCTTTTCATAACACTGAAATCAAGCATTTTGGAAGACAGGTCTGCGTGCTTGCATTGAGGTATGATTATATTACATCACTGTCATTACCAGCCATTTTGTTTCCAGTACTGCATTAAAGCAACTTCCAGGCTACTACTTGCATTATGGCCATATACAACATGCCTCAGTGTTGCTCCATCATGTTCCTTTATCTCTTCCTCCCACCTTCCATTCCATCATTGTCTTACTCTCCTGTTATCTCTTGGAAGAGCTTCCTTGGTCCATTAACTTTCCACTTACTAGGTTACATGTCCTGCACACCTTCAGTTCATTGTCATTAGTGTCATAACGTTTTTCACTTAATTAACATATATCTCTTTTTCTTTTTTTCCCTGTTCTAATATTCTAAACTATCTCTATGTTTGCTGAGAACAGTTATAATGATATGGGATCTCCTTGTCTAACCTCTCCTCCAATTCTGTATTTCTCACAATCCAGATGAAGTCTAATACAATCTGTAAAATTAATGTATATTTTCTTTAGCACAGGTTGAATCAATGCCTTGTTTCTCTAAGGCTTTAAGTATAGGTTTTGTTGAAACTAACAAGGGAACATCCTTAAATATCAATAATCGATCTTGATGAAATAATGATATACAAAAAATGTTTTTCATATAAAAATTACTATGTAACTAATGTTCTTGAGTATGGTATAATCAACTTTTGTAATAATGTGTAATTTTTCAAGATACCCCACCACCACATGTCTGTTAGCACATCAATTAAAGAAATAAAACTAGAGCTGGTTTCTGAAATATCATTTCTGGAACATAAGCTGTACACAATTTGCTGTTGGAGTAGTTTCAGCATACCTAATTAAAATATCTAAACATTCATTACTATTCTAATTGTGAATTTTGCTTATGTTTGTTTTATAGTTTAAACTGTATTTTACATTCATTTTTTTACTTTTAGTTTAACATTTCAGATTAGTATATCTAATGACTGCAGTATGTTCATATTGTGGAGACTGGCATCAAAATCATTCCATAAAACTAGATTTGAAAGTCTTCTCATAAAGTTCTTCTGTCACTGAAACCTATACGTGTCCCTCAGGGCATACGTGTGCCATCAAGCTCCTTGGGATCGCCTGATGAGCAAGTTCCTTGTCCACAGACATGATGCTGTAAATGGTTCTTTCACATTGACCACTGCAAGAATCTAATAATAATACTGGTATTTCTCCCTCCCTGGGAAAGAAAACTCTTTCAAGTAGCTTTTGATCTGGTCAGACAATCGCTTGCCAGATTTTTATGCTGTCACAAAGACATCTGGGACTTCAAAAAGAGATTCTTGAAAACTTGGTCCAAACTCACCATTAATACAACAGTAATAAATGTTTATATATTTTAATTACGTATGTTGAAAATACTCTGACAGCACATTGTGTACAACTTATTTTCCATAAATGGTATTTCAAAAACCAGCTTTATTACACATGGATGTATGTAGTTTGAAAGCTGCTTTAATTTATGTTGTAATAAAAGTTCTCATTTAACAAAATCAATCAGTGGTGATGGGGTATTTTGAAAAATTTCAAATTATTACAAAAGTTGATTATACCATTTTCAAGAACAGTACATATCAAATTTTATATGAAAATTTTTTTTTATATATCATTGTTTCGAAGATATTCCCTCTAAACTTAAAATCTCAAATTACGTTTCGGGATGTATTTTACCCCTTAAAGTTAAACTGGGCATAAACAAACAACAAGTATTGCACTCGTTTTCCTCTTCTACACACCCACCAAGTTTCCTCACAATTGTTTATTGACACTTAGGAATATTCTCCCATAAGTCAAAAGGATCCTCAAACTCCACGAATCCAAGGAGAATTGGATTAGAATTCATATATGTGGTAGTACACCGGTTTTTATGTGATGCAGTATCAATGTTGTGACAACATTCATTATTTCACAGAACTATGATAAAATGGTAGCACTGATGTGGTCTCTCGCAAACTGTGAGCTTTGTGCAACTTTCAGATTTCTGCATGTTTGGAAGCAAACTCCATTACAGATCTGCCCCTAACAGTGCCATGAGTACAGAGCCAACATCATTAGCAATAGTGTGGGTAGATGATTCAGCCGGCAATTCACTGAAGGGCAAACCAGTCCATACAGAAAAGATTATGGTGACCAACTGCTCCTGGTGATGACAGAACTGATAAAAAGAGTGTGGCATGCAATTTTGCAGACACTGCTGCAGAAATTTATCACACAATGGCTTAGTTGCCACAAAGCATGTGCAAGTTTGTTTTCACGACAGCTGATGGATGGGTGTAAAAATAAGTGTCTGGTCATATCACTGACATTCCTCCATATATATAAAGAAATGGTGTTGGGTGAGAGATCGTCAACTACTCACCCTACAGCTCTGACCTTGTACTAAGGGATTTTCATCTGTCCATTGTCCTGGTACTTTTTCTGGTAGGAAAACATGCCGACAATGACAATAAGGGATAGATGCTGGTGGCAGACACCTACCCCAGAGGCATACAAGTGTTGGCGCATCAGGATTATAAATGTTAAATAACAATGGTGACTATCTTGAGGAAATCTCTGCAAAAGATGAAATAAATATCTCTTACATACTGATGTTTTTGATTTCTTTTTTGTCACTAGAACTTACTTTCTGGATGATCTTCATAAGTTTCTGTTTGGTTTTCTTCGTACTCTCATTGTTTAAATTGTTTCTCTTATCAAATATTCATTATTCCTTCTAACATTCTCTTTGAGACATTTACAGATGATTTTGATCATTTCTATGATTTTTCTTGTTTGAAACAAATACCCATTCTTTGTTAATTGTCCCCCACTCCCTTCCCTATTCTGGAATGGGTCAACCACGGATGACTGGGACTGGCACATTTCAACTCTTTGTCTATTGTTCTGTTCTTTTCTTTCAGTATTCTTTCATCTGTTCACTATGTTTTTTCTCCCTTTCTTCTGACCACTTCATACCAGTTTAAAATTTCACTAAAAAGATGCTCAGACCACAAAGCCATCCAGATATAGTGCTCATCGCAACTTCACGGACTACCCTAACATGACTCTGATCAAACCCAAATTCTAATTTATCCACACACTACTGACATAGTGTCATTGGCCATTATCCTCATTGCTTATGGCATTCTGCTGATTTCCAAAAGAGTTAGAGCAAGGTGTGCATCTGCACTGAAAGGATCATTGATCAGACTTGCCTTAATAATATATGTGTGTCTGTTCTCTTGGACCCATGGAAGGTGGGTGTAAGGGGTGTCATACGAGTGAAGTGAGAAAAATATTCAGAGGAAATGTTCAGGTAAGGGCCTAAGGCTTCAAGTAGGGATTGTAGGTTATTTTGACTCCTGGGTCAGATCACTCTGGCCAAGTTTTTAGGTGGAGGTGACAACTGCCGGAGGCCTGTTCCACCAGGTAGTCACTGCAATTCTTATCGACAGCGGTGGAACTTTTGTCTGCAAGTAGCATGATACGGTCAGGATCTGTACAACAGGCCTTTCTTCTGTTGAAATGTTGGTGTTCTTAGGAAGGGATATGGGGAAGGATGTTCAGATTACGTTGGAGGTAAGGAATCCCTGGAAAGTTAACAGGAGCTAGGATCATGGTTGGATGGTGGTGTAAATTGGGAGAGGCAGGGTTCAGTGTTGGGATTACATGGCTTTAGCTAAAAGGATTGCCACCAACTGGTGGCACCTTGCACGCTCACCTACATGCTCCCCAGAATCCACAAACCCAAAAATCCTGGATGCCCTGTTGTAGCTGGTT